>NW_019721788.1:474379-554990 GCF_002891405.2 Cryptotermes secundus | reverse complement strand
ACTCTTCTGGATTCCCGACACGTTACAATATATATATATATATATCAATCTGATGCAAAGATTTTATGTTAGTATGTAATACGAAGCGTTGCACCGATAAGGATCCATATCGGTATTTCAATGTCTATACGTATTCTTGTGTATTCCTGCCTGATGATGGTCATGTATGACCGAAACATGTAGCAGTAATAAAGATCGAAAACAAAACCGAATATTTGTTGTGTTGACGGTAGACATAATTCCTATATATAATAGTGTCTGAAACACACAACAGGATGCAACCAATGAAGATAATTATATTTAAAGAGCAGTAAAAATATGTAGCTCCTCAATGTGAAGTTTTCTCCATCCTCACACCATTTCATCCCTCTTTGGTCCAAATATTCTCCTTGGAATTCTGTGATCAAATACCTTTCATCTAGGTAATTATTTTAATGTCAGAGACCAAGTTTCACACCCATACATATCTACACGTAAAGTTATAGTTTTATATATTTTAATGTTAATGTTTTTAGACAGCAGATGAGAAGACAAAGAATTCTGAACTGAACGGTAGCAGGAATTACTCAGATTTGTTCTGCTCATACCTTCGTAATAAAACAAAAAAAGATTCGTAATTGTCATTCCCAAATAAGAGGGCTATTCGGAAAATAACATCCATTTATTTTATACAAATAATGTAGGAGCAGGAGAGAGCTTTGGCATGCGATGTAGCACTGCACGATATATTGCCTTGTGAAACATAACTGGTAGCCTAGTGTATGCTGTCTAAGACAATGGTACAGAATGTTCAAAGATGGGCGAAAAAATATTCACAATGAAGAAACAAGTGGTCGGCCAACTGTACTGGACGATGGATGATCTTGACAACAAAAATGAAAGTCAGCACTTCACAAATTTCAGAACTTTTATATGAAATTCTATACATTTCACCCACATTTCTCTACGAGATTATAATAGGCTAGGCTATCGTCACAAATTTTGCGCAAGATGGTTTCCTGCTTTTCAGAAAGTTAAAGACAACTATTTTCTTGGGCAGAAAATGAGTGCTGATGGTGAAATTCATGCAACAAAGGACCGCAATAACGTCAGAAGTGTATTGCAAAACACTGAAAAACTGCTGACAAAAGGAATGGAATGCTGACATATGGAGCAGTGCTCCTCCGTGAAAATGCGCATCTGCATGCAGCTAGCTGCTCACACTCCAGCACTACTGGAGCATTGCAACTGAGAGCTTCTCTGATCACCCCCCTTACAGCCCTGATCTCGTTCCGAGCGACTACCATTTGTTCACCTACCTGAAGAACTGCTTGGTATAGCAGCGCTTCAACAATAGTAAGGAGATGATGGAAGGTGTCAGAACGTGGCTGAGCTTAGAGGTGGCAGATTTCTTTGGCACAGGCATACCAAAACTTATTCCCCGATAAGAAGTGCGCCTCACTTCTGGTAGTGGCTTCGTTGACAAGTAGCTTATGGGCGAGGGCACACCAAGGAAACTGGCAACTGCATCGTAACCGTAATTTCCGAGAATTGTTATCAGCCTGAGTTGAACACATGTTACTGAGTGTAGCAGAGGAAATTGAGGAAACGGCAATGCAATTCGCGGAACGACTGAGAAACTTCCAGGCAACGGAGCATGCAAGTCTTATTACAATTACGTTGCCGCGTGGTTTCCTAGTGTCAGCTGTTCTGTAGTGCACTTCAGTGAATTATTTATTTCTTAAGATGGAACAAAAGGTTGACGAAGCTGTTAATTTTATTTTTCTGCAGTTAAGTGAGGTAGAGCCTGGTATTTATGGCAAACGTCACTCAGACTATGCTAGGCAGGCCAAAATAGATTTGGCTTGGGAAAGAATTTCTCATGAGACTAATGAGTCTGGATCCTGGATAAGTTCTTTCGAAACAATATAAGCACCTCAAGTTAAATTGTCAGAGAATAACGGACACACTCTAAGTTTTCCTAATATTGTATTTAAGCATCCTGTTGCATTAATATATCATTTATTTCACATATTTTTCCGTCTTAAATGCAACTTTTCTTTATTGCTAGTGAGGTGGGACTAAGTCCCTTGTAGTGCGGCCGCTTTGGCCTATTGTACCAGCCCCAGATGATAGGTGAGGGTGATTGTGGAGCAATTGGTGGAATGAAGATTGGCAGGGGAAACCGAAGTACTCGGAGAAAACCTGCCCCAGCGCCACTTTGTCCACCACAAATCCCACTTGACAAGACCCGGGATCGAACCCGGACCGCCGCGGTGGGAAACCAGCGACTAACGGCTTGAGCTATGGTGCGGCCTAAATGTAATCGGTGACATTTCTCGGAAATTGCGGTTGCATTGCAGTTTTAAGTTTCTTGGTGTTTCCTCGCCCCAAGTATGTATGTACGTATTTTTACAGAGATTCTGAGAAGGGTCCCTTCACATTGGGTCAACCTGCAACTTATCAGCATATAACTATGACAAAACCTGATGATCCCAAAACTACCACTAACTTTAAGCTTATCTTAGAACCAACTCTATATCTCAAGTGTAACACGAGTAGTTAATCTGAAAATTTGACGAATTCGTTACACATTTTTTATTTTTAATTGTTATCTTCAAAGATAAAACTATATTAATAACTATATAATATTACAATCCAAACTATATAAGAAGTTGCCAGTGTTAATATCTAAAGAGAATTAAAAACTGTATTATTAATGTACTTTTAGTGTGTATTTATGAGATATATTCAACAATAAGGTAGTATTCACTATCAAAAATAAAAAATTGTACTAACATGGTAAAAGTAAAAGTACAGCTATGCCTGTAACAGGGATATTATATTAAAATACAATTCAAGGACTAAAACTGGATTCTTGTTTATCACTTATTCTTGATTATCACTTCTTGAAGGTTGAAACATGTGGTGGATCACTTTTGCACAATAAACAAATGTTGATACATTAGTATCGATTTGTCTTTGTTTACTTTCTTAGATATTATTGTTGTGTATTAGGCCCTGGTTGTGTATCATGATACACAACAGGATGCATACCATAAAGATAGGGCAATAGCTGAGGCCAATATGTAGAAGCTAGTAAAATGTGAGCCTCTGAAATCACAAAGCTGGAAAAGATAGATTCTATTAAGAATCTGAAGGTCTTCAGATACAGAAGAAGAAATGATTGCTCATATCAGCAATGGCACTAAAGAGGCTGAAAGTCTTTATTGCCACATGCTATTTCCAGAGGACCCAGGAGACAAAGAATGGGTCCGTTGCACTGTCTGCTTATGTGGGAAAACACACTTTGTGCAGATGCAGAGGAAATTACATATCATTCACAACTAAAAACAACCACCAAATTGATCTGGACATCAGTTATGCCAACAAATTAATCTGTAAAGTACTTGATACAAAATTCCTTGGAATACAAGTAGACAGTACACTGTCTTGGAAAATACATATTGAACAAATTATACCTAAATTAAATGCAGCTTGCTATGCGATGAGATCAATTAAGCCTTTTATGTCACAGGAAACATTGAAGATGGTTTACCATGCCTACTTTCATTCTATTATGAACTATGGATTAATATTTTGGGGGAACTCTTCACATAGTGTAATAATTTTTAAAATACAAAAGAATATAATTAGAATCATTACAGGATGTAGAAGTAGAGATTCATGTAGAGAATTATTTAAGAAATTAAAAATTCTACCTCTTCAATCGCAATACATATTATCGCTTCTCTTATTTGTTGTTTACAACAAAGATAAATTCAAATTAAATTCTGATGTCTATAACATGAATACTAGACAAAAATATAACTTCCACCTACCCTCATCAACTTTATCAGTATATCAAAAAGGAGTCTACTTTACTGGCATAAAAGTGTTCAACAATCTGCCACAAAGTATTAAAAACTTGGGCAATGATACTAAAAAGTTTAAATCAGAGTTAAAGAATTATCTACATGCTCATTCCTTCTACTCTTTAGATGAATACTTCAATGTAAATAGAGAATGATGTAAAATTAAGTTATATTAATTTTTAAGCTAAAATTGCCTGTACTTATGTATGTAACCTTTTGACTTGTTCTGTATCCAAAGGTACTAACCTACTTAGGATTTATAGAATGTAAATAAATTCAATTCAATTCAAGGATTGTTTGTGTATGAGCTCTGCTGTTCAAAGTAATAAGAGAACATTTGATGTAACAATATATCAGATGAGTAAGGTGAGATGTAACATACTTTCAACAGTTTTAAATTTTTTCCATTTTATTGCAATGGATTAAAATTTTCATCAACATTTAACAGTTAACTGATGACATTATTTACGACAAACCACTGATAGATGCAATATCAACAACTTCTTTCATATAATGATAAACATGTAAATATATATCATAACATAAATATCTATTATAATCTTATCAACAAGCCATGGATGCAGACACAAAACCTGCAAAAACATTCTCGATGTGTATCCAAATATGCCCAAACATTCCTTTCACAGATTCTCATTCTTGAGTTTTCATACATTTTAAAATGCATTCTTGGTGTATGAATCATGTGAAAACGTAGTTAACATGTGTTTGGCAGGATGCTGTATGGTAATGGATTGACAACATAATCTGTATTGAGCCATGCAGGGTATTTTTATATAGTTTTCAGGAACATCTGCCACATTTCCATTTACATTGCCACAGCTTTCCTCCTTAATGCCAGAGTAGGTAAGTTGAATGTGCACAATGGCACACAAACTCTTGCACCCACACATACATGCACACACATTCACACGTACAACACAGGCTTAGATATTATACATAACAAATTAGCTGCAATAATATGTACATTTGTATCAGTAGGCTGGTCCATCCATGGCAAAGACTGTATCATTACTTCATGACTTCTTTCAATTATATTGATAGTGTTCCTTTAGAGTATTTTCATTCAATTCAAGTCAGTGCAAGTATTTTGAGTGAAGGAAATCTCACTTTTATTTTATAATAAATACCTAGTTGCTGCATTGGTTATTATGCAACAGTTATACAATTTTAAGCAGAAGAAAATTGATGCTTCATGTGATGTATTAAGTTTGCGTATACTAAAAATTGGGAATTCTACAAGGGGAGATGGAAGTTCAGGGGTTCACCGTCCATATTTAAATGACTTGGATACTGAACTTAACTCTCTGGGAAATTCATTATATCTGTCTGGGATAATAAAATACACACTTGTCTTATGCCAAAAAGATTCTAAGTTATTCATAAGTGTTCTTGAACACAGGTTTATATTACTGAGCCATCTGCATTTGCAAATATATTATGTTTTCTTGATTTATGTAGGTCTCTTATAAAATAACTGTAGCGACTAGCATACTGTGTACTAACAAAGGATCTGTTGTTTAATAGTTACAAGGGTTCACCAATCAGAAGTGGCTAAAAACATACACCAGGCAATTCAGTTGTAATGGCTGTTACTTAACATTTGCAATATTGCTAATGGCACTTCCTTCAGGCCATAGTGACCATTACAGCCCTTTTACTGTTTATAATTCACTGCTAAAGAAATTATATTTTTTTGGAGAATATTTATATACAAATATAACAAAAAGTGTATCAACTAATTATTATAATATTGTTAATGTGGGACCCTCAACGTCTCACAACCCTATGGGCCTTCACGGCCTGTAACAGGGTTAGCTTTACTTTTAACTTTACTTTTTATAAGATTCCATTTTGCTAGTGTGTCACCATACAATAATTACTTACATTAGCTACAGTGACTGATACTTGACTGATTTAATGATATTTTCCCAACTGTATTAGCTTGAGAAATATAACATACAACATGTAATACTTGTACAAACTTTACATCATGGTAAAAGAAAGTAAAAGTAATTTCAGACTCTCTTTGCGGTATTTGAAGTTGTTAATGGAGTGTCTGCTGAACAGATACATAGCTTACTACCATCATAAGCACTGAATAGTTCATAAGCCAAAATCAGATTTTTTTATGACAAAAGTAAAAATTTATATAAAGCAAATATAATCTGTATAAATAAAAATTGTCCAGTAAGAATGATGGAAATATCTAGCTAGTTAAGCATAAAATCTTCTTTGATAAGAAATGAAGCATGTTTATAGACAAATGTTTATCTGTTTTATGACTTACAGATATTCTTCTCTTCACTGTGGTTAAGATTCAAAATACTCTTATGCCACGTACAATGGCCACAAATTTACTTTGAAACTGATTTCCTATGCAAAAAATACTTGCAGTTTATTTGTAGGCAAATAATTTCTTTACTGTAGATCATAAGTACAGTAGTATGTATAGCATACTTATACTTGTATTTTAATATTACATATTACATTATTACTACAACATTTGTTTTCTGTCATTTCTTAAATACAGCACCAGTCATACAAGATTATTCCTTCACTTGATAAGAATACATCTTTGTATAATTATCAAAAGCAACATCTATATTAATTATTTTCATTGAATGATAATGGCCATCAGAATACGTATTTCACATCACATCACATCTAAACAACACATTTTTAAATAATGAACATTTTAACAGTAAACAATGAGAAATGTTGGTTAGAAGAATAAAATTTATACACAGTTGTAGCAGAACTCATTAATATAACCATAAATATGAATAATATTACAATTTTCTTTAGATAGAGGAAATGGTCAAAGCAAAGTACCAACTTGTGAGGCTTGTGACTTCACCTTGAAAATGGAGGCATGGCAGATCTCTAAAATTTCATCAGACTAGTTAACGACAAAACATTGTAAACCATTACTCAAAAATGTCAACAACTGTCATCAAAACCTGAATAATGCCATGAAGGGGAAGAAGGGATGGAAGTAAATGAAATTAAATTAAAGTTCTTTAGACGTAATGGAATGCGTAGTAGTATTATGAAAATTAAGGCTATTTGTGCTTACTGTTTCTTAAATTATGTGCAGTATTACAAAGTGAGTTTAACAATAATTTTAATTAATTTTTTCACTAAGTTAATTCACTTATAAACTACCTTGCTAAGCACTTCTAATTGTGGAATCACTAGTCCATACTAATTCTCAAGAAAATTTTAGATTAAAATGTTTATATGCATTCACTTTAATTTAGATCATATTTCTTTATTTGTAAGTTAAAACAACTTAATTGTTAAAGTTATATTATAGTAATCTCCTTAATCTGATTTTTAAATCTAGTTATGTATAGTTGTAAGATATGGTAAGTATGGAAGATAATTGCTTTGGAGTAGAGCTAGTATAATTTTAGCAATCGGTATGAAAGGAATCTAATCAAAATGATTAGACCAAAGTTCAGAATGTCCACAATGTCCTTTAACTGATATTATTTAGTCATAATCTTTGCAACGTTTCATTCAGGATCACTGAGTACAGTTAAATATTAAGAAGGGTTGTTGATGCCAAAATGTAATCACTAAGGATGATGTTTTAAAACTTGTTCATTATGTCAATGATTCATTTATTGCAGTGAGACCTTGCAAAGGAACATGAACTTGGTGAATGTGTCAGGGTATAATGAATATTGAACATTATGTTCCAGTCTTTTGGAATTTGATATCATGTAGCTTTGGTACATAGATACCAAAGTTAGAGAACCCTTTGCCTCCAAAACACTGCCAAACTATACAGTGCTATACTCCAGGAAACCATAATCTTAATATTCACCACTGTGAAAAGCTCAAACCTCATAATATTAAAACATACTGCAAAGTGCTTCAATGTATTGCAGATCTCCATTCTACAAACTAACTTTTCTATATGAATTACTCTGGTATTTAAATAATATAGTTATTGATAACTGGAACGATTTATTTTGTTATTTTAGGCATGAATAAATACCGATAAAAACACCATAGGTTTCAAGGTGGAATATAGAATATATAATGTGTATAATGGGGTCAGTCTACACAATAATATTCTCAAAAAACAAAAAAGACACTATTGTATCAACATTTGTTTTAGTTTGCTGTTGATGCTACATGTTTCGGCCCTTGTATTGGATCATTATCAGACATACAATGATATTAGTCCTCTTTCTTGAATTGCATCTAATTTCAGTATGGATCCATATTCCATTCTTGTGAGTTTTAAATGCATACTTGGAATTTTCAGTTAAAACCTAAATACTTAGGCAGTAAAATGTAGAATTAAAAATTAAAATTAAAATTGTACAAAAATGAGATATTTTGTAATAAATCTCTTCAAAACTTTGTGACCACTACGTGCTGATATGCTTTTCCAGTGGCAGAAGCAATTACATTGTGGGGCGCCTGTGTATCCAGATCTTCTTTCACAAGTTAGGTTCTGTGGTTTGACCTAGCTGTCATCTTATGGAGCCTACTTTCATTTTTCTGTGTATCATCCCACAGGTTGTTTACTTTGAGTGATGTATACCAGGTTTTTATGATGTTATGTGTATAGGCCACTCTTTGTGATGATGTTGCCACTGTTGCAGTGGTTCGGTCTTGATCCTGATATGCAGGCAACCCACACTCTAACTGCGGGCTGTCAATGCCAAGATGTTGTCAACTCCTGTACTAGAGTGCTGATTTATAAAGTATATGGCCTGTACACATAACATTATAAAAACTTGGTGTACATCACTCCAAGTAAACAACCTGTGGGGTGATGCACTGCATAATGAGCGTAGGCTCCACAAAACAATAGTGAAGTCAAAACCACATGACCTAACTTATGAGAGAAAATCCCAATACACAAGCACCCCACAATATAATTGCTTCTACCCCAGGAATAGCACACCAACACGTAGCAGTCACAAAGTATCAAAGAGATTTATTACAAAATATCTCATTTCTGTACAATTTTAATTTTAATTTTTAATTCTAAATTTAACTGCCTAAGTATTTAAGTTTCAAAAGAAAATTCAATTTATGTATTTATAACTCACAAGAAAGCAATATGGATCGATATTGAAATTAGATGCAATTCAAGAACTAGGGCTAGTATCATTGTATGCCTGATGATGGTCCTATATAAGGGCCAAAACATGTAGCGTCAACAACAAAATAAAGCAAGTGTTGATACAATAGTGTCTATTTGGTTTTTCAGGTATGTTGTTGTGTAGACTGCCTCCATTATATACATTATATATCATATATATGACACATGACAGGATGCATACCCTTAATATTCAATGGAGAATAAACATAGGATAGACTGAAACAATCAGAAGCAAGATTTCTGAGAGAAAACATGAAAACAAAAGACTTTAGAACAATTATCTTGGATATTTCTTTGAGAAAATAGAAGGACAGGTAGGAAACAAATCAGAATGTGGATTTCTAATAATAATTGTTAGTTATTTTGCAGATATAACACCGTCATGTAACTACGTAGAATGTAAATTTTTACCATCCAACAGTTGCCAATTACAGTAATACAGATGAGAGTTATCATGTCAATATATTCAACAGAGTTAAACTTATAATTTCTCTCCAGTAATTGTGTGTTCTGTTGAAATCCCTTATTCTGAAATTTCACTGCAGCATTATATATTATATTTGTATTGTTTTTTCAATAAATCTGTCACCTGCATATTTTAAACAGCATACAATGAGAAATGGCTGGATGATGAAGAGGAATGAATTTGAAAGAATGAGGGTGGAAGTGATGGACTATATTAAAGCACTCTTTTGCCATTTGTTATTCATATTGTAGAAGAAAAAGACAGAAGTAGCAGGACACTGTGGTTATTCTGCAAGAAACTCATTTCAGTGGTGAGATAGAGCTGCCTGGTAGAAGCCTGTGGAAGTCATTCCTTCACTGCTCAACATGTGTACATATAGGCCTAAGAACTAAACATACAAATAATAGTAAGTATGCCCTTCATATTAAGAATCAGCATGTTCATAAACTTATAAAAGTGTTCAATTAGAAATTCATTATTAAAATTAATCATATTTCTTGTACTACTAAGTTGATTATGTCAAGATTAAAATATAATCTACAGTAATATCTGATATATTTTTGTTTCATATTGGACAGCAACTGGGAGAGTGGAAGTATTAGAAAATTTTAAGTTGTGTTCCAAGTCTCTTTGTTACAGCAACCATTCTAATTCCCAGTTTATCAACATCATCCTGAAGGATAATGATCTACTCCACCTCTATCAGAGTATTTAATTTACAGGCTCATAACATTCACAAAATTTTGATAATGTGTTTCTGTGAATTAATTTTGACCCTAATAATTCTTCCTTTCCCACTCACAGGCTGTCATTCTCTTTTCCTGCAGGATTTGATAGCATTTAATATTCTCTCTCTCCTGGTTCAGGTTTATGAATTTCAAGGCAGCAGAGTCTTAGATTATGCACTTCGGGATTATAACATCACGTAGTTTCATAAATGGTTCCCAGAAGTTTGGAGGAAACTGCCTCAAACTAATTTACATAATCGAGACATTCATTAAGATGTACTTATTTCACTCTTATTTGTGTAAAAATTGAATTGACAAAAGTGTCACACTTAACGTCTCAATGCACTATGCAATAATGCAATGAAAATTACGCTCATCACCGTACAGAGAAGATCAATGCAATGGCCTAACCTGTGCTCAGGAGATATCTGGGTCGAATCTCAGCAAGAATACCAACTATTCTTAGGTTTCCTAGTACTTTTATTAAGCCTTTCTAGATTAATTCTACCTTAGTATCTTCAACATACCACAGCTGCATTCTTCTTCAGTCTTTTTAAGTTATCTTACATGAGTAATTTTTAACCTATTATATGCTGCATCATACTGATCATGCTGGGGAGGGGGGGCAGTCCAATCATAGTAAGAAAAGCCTCTCTTTTGTCGAGAAGCATATTCTTACAATTATGCAAATTTAAATATCATATTAATCATTAACAGAACTTGTAATTTTTGAGACCTCATACCCCACCCAGCCAATGTCCAGGGCCATCAGCGGAATGCCCCCCCCCCCACTGGTTAAGAAGTACTGCCTTAAAAACTGTTTATTTCTTTTAATTCAACAATATGTAACCTGAGCAGCTGATACTTGTAAAAGAACCCAAGAACCACAATAATCTTATGTTCAAACAATTTATAATATTAGCTACTTATGACCTAATTTGTCCTCAGTTGATGTTAGAAGAAATAATTTCTTTGTCCAAATATTTGTCTTTCTTATAGTTTGTAACTTCAAACATTACATAAAACATTTGATCACTGAGAGATATGTCTCTTTGACTCACATGTTAAACCTAACATTTGAGAATGAGGGGTGTATTATACTAAACTTGATACAACAAACATAATTCAGTAGAGTGACTTGGAACACACATACTGTTAATCACTTTATGCAAATACAATTAAATTCATGAAATAGTTTCTTTCTATATGACTTACATTCAGCCACATGCCAATGGTGATATTGCCTTTTGAATCCTAATATTATGAAGCAACAGAAAATAAATTTGCCATGAAGATGTATATAGCAGTATGAGGTCAACCAGAATTATTTGTTGTTGTGGGCCTTTATTTATAGTGTATTAACCCTACCTGGTGTTTTTTATTTATTTATTTATTTATTTATTGCAATGATGAGCTTTCCCTTTCAGTATGAAAACTTATAGGAAGTAGAATACTGTGTAATAAATGAACTGAAATTTTCTCTCCCTTTGAAAATCAAGAAAACAGTAGCAATGATATGTTGAGTTTTAAGGAGTGAAGTCTTTGCTTCTGCAGTCACAAAGGTAATTTTCATCATTATTTTGGTTACATACAACGAAATGACATAAGTAATTTTTCTTTTCCTTTCCAAGCTAGAACTCTCATGAACTATCCACACTGACCATTACATCAAAAGTAATCCAGTTAAGTATAAAACATAGGGTTTTAACAGAAAATTGATTTATTTGTTATAGTTGATCAGGTTCCTGGAAGCAAAATGACCGCCATTAATGCAAGTCCACCACATGTATATGTATAAAACAATAATGATTTGGGATACTGCTGTTGGGAATCAGTGGTTACTGTAGGAGATGCCTCTATGCGCTTGTATCCTCTTCTTGGTTGTGCTTAGCTAGTGCCAGAAGTATCATTGTCAGCTCTTTCCTGTTGATCTTCCCATCCTGGTTGTAGTCCACACCACGTAAGATTGTTTCCTCAAAATCCTGGAGATCCTGAGCATCATAATCCTGTCATGTTAAATTGATTTTAGTGAGAATTTCTTCATTAGAATTTAAAACTTTCTATTATCATTGAATATTAGCTCCTTAAGTTGTAGATGGAAGAGACTACTTAAAGTTGTGGAGGGTGGCTGCAAATATATTTAACAACGGTAGTGAGCAACTGACAAGGAGTGGCCCTCTAGCTTGTGTCCGGATGGAAAGTTAACTACTCCATATCATAAGAAACTAGCATGTTACAAAATGTTACATAAGAACTTGGACTTGCTGAGGATAAGGACTAATGGCAAGTTCATATGGATATGGTAATGAAATTCTGGGTTCCATAGAAGGTGGAGATTTTTTTTTGACTAACTGCATGTCTATTAGCTTCTGAAGAGGAATTATATGGTGTGTTCACGTGATTAATGGCAGGGCCCCCAAATCACCACATTTGGATCACATGTAGTCCATGAAATTATCATCACATTTCCTCCTCTTAAAAGAAATGGAACACATCTTGTAAAAAACCTTGCAGAAAATGCTTACTAAATATTCAGCATACGTTTTCAATTGATTTCACGTGACACATAAATAACAACTTGCAGAAACACAGAATAAGTGTGACTGCATGGTTGTATGCAATGATGAAATAATATAACAAAAATTTGGTGGCTAATTTTTAAGTGCCATTAACTGGCAGCACTGTCTGATGGTGTCATTATGTGCTCAGCATAATTCTATTGCATGACCACTTGGATTACAAAGTGTTCTGCTTCATTAGAAAAGCATGTTTGTTCCAATGTAGCCTACAGTTAGGCATCTGGGGCACAATATGGTCCCTCAGTGTTTTGAACGTTTACTGTGCAAGATATATGTGTGGCTGATTAGTTATTCACTTATTTTGATGTTACATGCATAGTGCAGGACCAATGAACTTGGCGAAACGCGAAGAGACGTTATCATGACCTATTTTAATCTTTCATTTGTCTGGAATGACTGAGGAAATCCGTAAATGCCTGCAACAGATATCCTGCTTCCAAGGATCAAAATGTGTACCTCCCACATGTGACACCAGTTCACTCATTCAGAAAACCACGGTAATCATTAATCATGAATATCTGAAAATGAAGGAGTTACATCCACAATAATAGCAAAACCTTCAACATGCATTCAGAATGTCACTGAATAGAATTTAGTGAGTATCTCATGGGTTTCTTCAGCTACATAATGTAAAACAATAATGTATTTAAGTAAAAAATTACATTTTCATTTGCTATTTACTTTTATAGAGCCCCTATAAAACTGAGTGCCTACCTTCTTAACCAGTTCCAGCAAGTCCTTCAAGAATCCTCGGAGTTCCTCATTTTCTATTGTGCCATTGTTGTCCTGTAATAGTGGCAACAGAAGTTTATGCAGCTAGCATTTTGTGATAATATTAAAAATGTTTGATCCTGCATCAGGTTACACTTCACTGTATTACAGAATATTCAATATTTCTAAGTGATTCACCATATACAGGCACCAGTTGCTCTGTGTAGCAAATGGAAGAAAATAGTTGTTAATAAGTGATGACATTAACTCTTGTCACACTTCAAGAAATTAAAGGTATATTGTTCTTGAAGATGTGTTTAGACAAATACTGATTATTTAACATGGATTATTTTCATTTAAGTTCAATGAAGAAGACTTCAGAAACACAACTACACAATTATTAGCAAATATGAATGGAGAAATTTTCCATTTTTTCAGTTCATTTTAGCTGAAAAAATGTGGGACAATCCATAGCCTCAAAAAATGTATATAAATATACATATGATGCTCATAATTTTCAACATAATAATGTTTTCTCCTGATGGATTTATGCCATTGAGGAGCAAACTCATGTATTCTACTCTGCTTCAGGATGCTACTGCATTCTCTTCAGCTACGGCTTCATTACCCATGAATTTTTGACCATGCATGACAGTCTTCAAGGCCTGAAGAATGGTGGTAATTCCAAACAGTAAAATTTTAGATGTACAGAATTTTGGCCAGCATATCAAATGGTAATTTCTAACATCACTTACTTTGTCTTTAATGTGTATTTTAGTATCATGAATAGATAGAGAGAGCATAACTCATTAGTGGAGGCTGATGCAGATTTCATATTTGATTTTCTTCTTTTACAGCTTCATTTTACATTTTGTTATAAATTGTATGTGGTATAATGCACTCAATTACAGCTGAGATAAATCACTGATATCTGTCAAATTCAGGAGTGGTTATTGAGGAAACACCTATGATGGATCTCTTGGTGTATTATACAAGACACATTGGAACCTCGCTTAATGAGCATAATTCGTTCCAGAATCTTACTAGTAATACGAAACACTCATTAAGCGAAACAATTTTTCCCATATAAATTAATGTAAAATACGATAATGTGTTCCATGCCGAAAAAATACTCAAAAAAATTTATGTATAACGTTTATTCAAGGAAAATTATATATACATTGTTAAGGAGCGTGAATCATCTTCATCTTTTCTTCTATGCGGAATGAACCAACCTGGAATGCGAATTCGATTTGCAGAAAACAAAAAAAAAAAAAAAATCGAAATAATTAGTTTATTATTTATGATACATATCTAATTCTTTTTTACTAGAAAGCTGTCTAGAGACATTTGTTTTTGCCGACGCTTCAAAATTTGGTGAAAATGCGACACAGCATTATCATTAAATAAATTTGTAGCACGCATAGCCACTGCCTTATGAGGGTGATGTTTCTCAATGTACGATGCAACAGTTTCCCATGCTTTCAGCATTTCTCTTATTGCGCCAGAAGATTGTTGCTTTGCTGTTACCTCCTCCTCCTCCTCTGACAAACTCTCCTCCACAACTTCTTGCTGTGAAACCCAATGCAACTCTATAAGTTCTTCGGTGGTCAGCTCTTGGCTGTGCTCTTCCACAAGCTCATCGATATCATTGTTATCCATCTCCAACCCCATGATCTTGGCCAAAGACACAATCTCGTTGACTACAGGCTCCACAGGTACTATCTCAAACCCCTCAAAGTCACATTCGACAACGCTCTCCGGCCAAAGCTTCTTCCAAGCAGAAGTGAGGGTTCTCTAGATAACCCCTTCCCCTGCCTTTTCAATCATCTTGAGGCAGGCAACGATGTGGAAATGATATTTCCAAAACTCTCTGAGAGTGAGATTGGTCCCTTCAGTCACCTCAAAACAACGCTCGAAGAGTGCTTTAGTGTACAGCTTCTTAAAGTTAGAAATAACCTGCTGGTCCATAGGCTGGAGTAACGGAGTGGTGTTGGGAGGCAGAAACTGGATCTTGATGAATTTAAATTCTTCAAGGAGGTTATCTTGTAGGTCTGGAGGATGGGCAGGAGTGTTGTCCATAACAAGCAAGACATGGATTGGCAGATTCATTTCAAGCAAATATTTTTCCACAGAAGGACCAAACACTTCATTGAGCCAATCAGTAAAAAGGTCACGTGTCACCCAAGCCTTGTTGTTGGACCTCCATATCACATTTAGTCTGCTCTTCTGGACTTTACACTTCTTGAAGGCTCGTGGAGTTTCTGAATGGTAAACAAGCAGTGGTTTAATTTTCAAATCGCCGCTTCCATTGGCACAAAATAGCAGCGTGAGACGGTCTTTCATTGGCTTATGGCCGGGCAATGCATTATCCTCTGCTGTTATATAGGTTCGCTTCGGCACCTTTTTCCAGAAGAGACCCGTCTCGTCACAATTAAACCCCTGTTTCGGCAGGTAACCCTCAGAATCTACGAGCTTCTTGAAGTCGCCGATGAAGTTCTCTGCTGCCTTTCTGTTGGAGCTTGCTGCTTCACCGTGCCTTACAACGCTGTGGATGCCGGTTCTTCTCTTAAACTTCTCGAACCACCCACGGCTTCCCTTAAATGCTTCTTCGGCCGTTGATGATCTTGGCGTCTTCTTAACGAGGTCGGCGGAAATCACTTTCGCCTTCTCACAAATGATGTTCTCGTTAATAGTGTCGCCTTGCAATTGCTTTTCGTTTATCCATATGAGAAGCAACATTTAAACAGCGTAGGGAATATGTAACCGTTGCGTACATATTCTTGTCACTCCCTTTGAAGCATCTGTCTCCTTAATCTTGTCCTTGTTCTTGAGGATAGTGCAAATCGTTGATGTAGACCGACTGTATGTGCGCGCTAGATCAGCCACGTTCACACCTCGTTCTCGCTTTTCAGTGATTTTACTTTTCATTTCTACGGTTATTTTTATTCTCTTATGGCTGTCTTTTTGCGGCTTTTTCTTCGGGGATATTTTTGCAAGGGTTATTAAACTTTGCACAAAAAAATCACAAATAATATGTCTGAACACAAGTTTGGAAAAATCTGTGATCACAAGCGACACTAAGATGCTAGCGGAACGAGTGCTAAACACAGACTGATGTATGAAGCGCACAATCCGGGACTTCCCCTCTCGTCACTCGTTAAGCGAGTCTTTTTTTTTTTTTTTTACAAATTGTTTTGCTCGTTATGCGAATTACTCGTTATGAGAGGTGCTCCTTAAGCGAGGCTCCACTATATATATATATATATATAACCACTGGATTCACTTGATCTACAGGAAAATTTTATGTTAAGTACCTAGTGGAATAATTGTAACTGAAAACTGGACCTGTAGATGACACACACGAGCTGAAATAGGTCCTAGACAGCAAACGCTAACTACTTGTAAAGTGCTGTGCTGACAGGAATTTTATCAATATTGAAGGGTTCTATCTTCAGGGATATAATGTTATGTAGTCTGTTGAAAGTCAACAAACGTTTCAAAGGAAAGTTTTGCCTACACCTTTAGGGTTAAAGAGTAAGTCAAACAAGAATCCAGCATGAAAGCGGGTTATAACTCCTGCTTCTACTTGCTTTCACGCTGCTTTCTTGCTTTGATTATTCTTTGATCCTGAAGATCGAAGCGATATATTCCTATGAAACACCAGTTGACTTTCAATGGAATGCATGGCGTTACATCCCAGAGGATATAACTCTTTGTAACCACCACTGTGAGAACCTCAAATCCTACATACTAAATACGTGGGTTACTTCAAAAGTCATGGCAACATAATTTTTCCGAAATTCGAAAGCTCCGACCGGAATTTCCAAATTTGCCACTGAGAGACAGCAACGACTGATTTCTAATTATGCCGCTAGATGATGCGGAAGTCCAAGGACAACGAAACGAGTCCAGCGCGAAGTCAGTGTGTTATAGCCTTCGTCGAGAATGAGCGTTAGCTGGCTGGAACAACGTTGTTACGTGAAAATAGCAGTGCTCCGCGGCAGAAATGCGAGTGAATGTCACTCAGAGCTTGTGGAAGCTCTGGGTGATCGTGCTGTACCATACGGAACTGTTGCAAGGTGGATAGAAGCATTCCAACATGGAAGAGAAGCAAGTGCCGACTTGCAACGTAGTGGACGCCCTGTGTCCGTTCGTACTGATGTTTCTCGTGCCGTGATCGCCCAGTGCATGGAGGAAGATAGGCGCTCTTCTCTGAAGGAGTTTAAGAGACACATACAGGGACTGACCAGGAAGCTGTGCATCGAATTTTACGAAAAGACCTACACATGCACAAGATTGCAGCGAAGTGGGTGCCACACGAATTAAACGAGGTTCAAAAGTGGACACATTATGAAGCAAGTCGTGTGAACCTCGAACGTTATGAAATTGAAGAAGACAGTTTCTTGAATCGGACAATTTCCATCGATGAAACATGGGCTAGGGTGTACAAACCTGAGCTTAAACGGCAGTCCGCTGAGTGGCGACATCCAGAGTCGCCGCGAAAGCACAAGTTTCGTCGAAACCATCCCCTGTTAAGTTAATGGTAATTTTAATATACGATGTCCAGAGAGTTATTCTGTGTCATTTTGTTCCACATGGTCAAATTGTCAATGCAGCGTATTACGAGTCCTTTCTGCAGAATAACTTACGTCGTGCCATTAGGAATAAACGTCCTGAACTGCTTAACAATGCAATCGTCCTTCACGACAGTGCAAGCGCCCACACAGCGAACAGTGTCAACCGTTTACGACAGTGGGGATGGGAAGTACTACACCATCCTTCATGTTCACCCGACCTTTCGCCATGTGACTATGACTTAATACTCAAATTGAAATAGCCATTGCGAGGGAAACGCTTTCGTACACAAGAGGACATTTCCAACGCAGTTCGATGTGAGATGACAATATTTGGAGATGGTGAAACTGATGATATTCGCCGTCTTCCTCATGGATTGCAGCGAGTACTTGATAAACTTGGAGACTACTTTGAAGGTTGCTAGTCGTAATGTAAGAAATCAGATTTAACGCACATTGAATTTTTTATTTCTTGAAAAATGAAAAAAAAAAAAAGTCATTTCGTAAAAAAAAGTAAAGCTATTCTTGTACCAGGCCGTGAAGGCCCATAGGGTTGTGAGACGTTGAGGGTCCCACACTATCTAGACAATCGGCTCAAAGATGGCGGTAAGGTTACAGTCATTCCGTAATGTGTAAATTTTCTTGCCTACTATACCTACGCCCTTTAACATCTACCTGATCCTACTAAGCCAATCGGAGGGGTATATCATGCCCTTTCATAAGTATATTTTGAACTTTCTTCACTGTAACGTGTTTGCCCATAAAAGATCAGTTGCCATGACTTTTGAAGTAACCCACGTATTATCTACAATGATTTACATAGCACAATGCAAGAAAATAGAGATAAATGCTTTATGTATATTTTGTCATACAGCTTTTGACTTAATTAAATGAATGGATTCTTATGTTAAGCCACATCGTAACTTAAGAATCGTTATACCAGTTTTAATTAAAATCTATACTGAAGATCCTTGCACAAATTTATTGAATCTCTAAAAATATGATAATGATCAGAGCAATAGAAGTTGTATTCTAAAATAAAAATGGAAGAGTTATCGCCTCACAGAAACAAATGTTTTTTATTTGTAAACACGACAAATATGATGCAACACTACAAGGTCCTCTGCATAGCATAAATGCAAATATGACTGCACCAGAACTGTTACACTAGGTCTGTGTTTCCTAACTTCTCTAATATAAATGGAAACACCAATATTAAAATATAAATAAGGAAATAATCTGCCAGTATAATGGCAACCAGCCTCCTGAAGATGTGAGTAGAATTAATACGTATATCAAGTATGCATCATGTAAGAGACAATACCCAACATAATATTAACATATTGTCACGTGTTGGGTATATGTCACGGGACAAGTAACTTCACGCCCTATTTGATGTAGCGAATTTATTGAACATTCGCTCCACGCTCATACAAGTCATAGTTATACAATCTTAATCTTATACAATTCACTATCTCAATTTCTGTTAAACTACATCTCGGCGAATCCATTCAACTGTCTCCGGCGACGGCTACATTTCAACTGCTCGTAACTCGTAACTGGCTCAATACTCACTACGGAATCCAAGTCCAAGTCATATTGCGACTGACGGTCAGTCAGTCAGTAAGTCTTGGTGTCGAGCCCCGTCTGAGGCTTATGACCAGATATTTATTACCGTTGAACCTTACAGTTTTGTTTTTTGTGGGGCGCCCTCTCTGACGAGAGGACGGGTCTGTTTTTTTTTACATGCTGCTAGGTCTTGGCAGCGTAGGCTTTCTCAGGTCTGAGTCCCTTGAAACTCGAGGCAATATTTTGCTGTCTCAGATTTGAGACTTCCCTCTTCGTCGCCTCCTACGACTCGCAGGGTCACCTCACTACTGAATAGTGTTCGCTGCTCCTTATTTAGCCTCAGCACGTACAACACAGAAAACGGTTACGTGATAGCTTTCACTGTTGTGTGACATCGTGTTTACCGATTTCCTAGCAACAGTCGCTGCACGGGCTGCCCTGTTGCGTGACGCCGTGTTTACAAAGGCGTTGCTGGGCAACGCTGCCGAGAGTTTATTGCTGCATTGCAACCGCGGTTTCCCTTGTTACATCACCAAGGGGAGGGGGTGTTTAACGAGCGTTGCGTCGTCCACGTCACAATATTGATGCAGGCCTACTTTGTTAAAGCAGAGTTTCACAGTAATGTCTGAATGATAGGTCATATTCACTTAACCATTTACTCACAACCTCTACTACAGAAGCAATATTTTTGTGAATTCGGTTTTGTAACTTACTTCTAACATATTTTTATTTCACTGTGTTCTCTGTGAAAGAATATTGGAACTTACCCTATCATAAAGGGAGAACACCCTCTCGATGTCATCCTTTGTCAGCTTTGTAGCACCCTAGAGTTAGTGGAAAGAAGAATTAAATGATAAACGGCGATATAAAATACTGTAAATTACATTAACACTAGTCTTTCATTAAACCATAATCTCATTATTATTATTATTATTATTATTATTATTATTATTATTATTATTATTATTATTATTATTATTTCCAACTTTATAGCATGAGCACTGTTTAAATACAAGGGTTGGATAAAAAGTAGTGGCAACACCTCTAGAGTTCTGAAATGACTTTATTACCTGAGGTAAACACACTTACAGTCCTTCAATATAATCGCCCCCCATGTGTACCACCTCCTGCCAAATTTGTGGAAGGCGCCTTACACCATCAGCGCGTCCACTTCTGTTGATGTCCAGCAGTGACTGCCCTACAGCACGAATAATCTCCTCTCTTGTGTTGTAACGTGTCCCTCTCAGTGGTTCTTTCATTTTGGCAAAGAGATTATAATCGCACGGACTCATATCGGGTGAGTATGGCGGATGTTGAAGTATCTTCCATCGCCAACGGCGAAGGATATCCTTGACAACGTCAGCAGTATGAGCCCTTGCATTGTCATGAAGGATGATGGGGTTAGTTGCCAACAAGTGTCGTCGCTTTCTCCTGAGTGCTGGACGAAGTTGATTACGCAGGAAATTGCAGAAATAGGCAGCATTTACTGTCTGTCGTTGAGGTACAGTGTGGTGCAGTATCACTCCATCAGTGTCATATGCCACAATTGCCATTGCCTTCATATTACTCTGTGTAGGGCGCACTTTCTCTGGACGAGGAGAGCCAGGATGCTTCCATTCATTTGACTGTCGCTTCAAGTGCGGTTCCTATGAGAGAGCCCAAGTTTCGTCCAGAGTGACAATCCTTCCAAGGAAGTCGACACCTTCCTTCTGGTACCGGTCCAACAAGTCCTGTGCAATTGCATAAGGTTGCCATTGTTGCACCTCGGACATTGTATGGGTACCCAAAGCGCTGCAATTTTGCGGTTACCAAGAAAATCGTGCATAATGTGGAGCACGGTTTTTTGACGTACATCTACCTCAGCAGCTAACTCTTGCGCAGCCCATTGACGATCGACATCCAGCGAAGATGCAAGAAGCTGCATTGTGTGGTTGTCAACATGGGGTCGTCCTGAACGACGGTTGTCCTAAATGGCATCCCTCCCTTCACGGAACAATTTCACCCATCGTGCCAATGAGCAATACGGCAAAGCAGCATCATCACATGCTTCTCGCAGTCCCTGATAACAGTTTTGTGCACTACGACCTCATGCAACTTCAATTTTTATCCAGGAGCGTTGTTCTTGTTTTGAAAACATGTTAGGGTGCTTGAACTGGGCTCCTGCACTTCAAGACGATGCACAATGCAACTCAATGGAACACAACCAGAGGCACTCACTGCACTACTTCAACTTAACTTCTGCTATCAGCTACAGACGGTGCTAGTGCCACCTGACGCACATCTTTCATGTTACAGCAGTGCTGCCACTACGTTTTATCCAATACTTTAATTTGTTTGTTAAAGAAATGCACTGTAGTCATGTGTAAATATTATCTGTACTACATCTAACAGTAAAACTGCTGCAACTAAACTAGTTAGTAGTGCTCAGGTACATATTATGCAGCATGTATGTTTAAGTCCAAGATAATAATGGTAAATGAAAAGAACATTTTTCTCAAAATGGCTCCTGTAGTTAATGTGTATAAAAACTAAAGAATGAGCTTTATAAAGCAATGAGGACTGTTACAGGTATGGTGGTTATCTACTACTGCTGATCACAGTGGTCACGCAGTCTAAGGCATGAACTGTCTTCACTCGCCCAAACACTGGGATCATGGGTTTGAGTCCCATTGGAGGCATAGATGTCTGTGTGCGATTATTCTGTGTTTGTGTTCTTCTGTGTGTAGGTAGTGGTCTTGCGATGGGCTGCTCCCCCACCCAAGGAGTCTTACAGACTGTGTATAGGATAAATTGATAAAGTAGCCAAGGTCCAACAGAGGGACTGTAGAGCGAAAATTTTGGCAAGTAATTATCCCCAGAAAACCAGGAATTATGGGGAGGAACACAACAGAGATTCAGATTCGTAGTATGTGTGTGTTATATATGTTGCATGAAGTCAATGTTCAGATACATACATTTCAGATCTTAAAACTATTATAACTACTTGTATGTTAATGAAATTTATTGGGGAACAAGAGTATGGGCCTGCAAACTTCGAACAAAAATATGTATCTTGCTCGAATTTATACTATTTCATATGCCAACACTTTTCTAACAGCCAGTCACTACTCCTTTTCTGCCCACAATATTAATCTACAGTGGGCATATGTGTGCATATGCACAGAAGGCTCAGTGAGCAGGATCTATGCTAGTTTCATTTCAGTTTCATATTTACATATGATTTACCCATTACAAAAGTATACATAGAATCAGCTGAAGTGGAAGGTAACAAATTAATGTGGGATGAAACTGTAATTAAGAATCATATGTCTGAAGAGGCTAAGATTTTAGAATATTTAAAAAATATAGTTCTCAACTGACGATCACAATGACAGTGACTGTCTTCGCTCGCTCAGACACTGAGATCGTGGGTTTGAATCCAATTTGAGACATGGATGTCTCTGTGTATTTATCCTGTTTGTGCTGTCCTCTGCGCAGGTAGCGGCCTTATAACAGGCTGATCCCCCGTCCAAGGAGTCCTACCGACTGTGTAAAAGATCGAGAAACTGAAAACGCAGCCAAGGTCCAACAAAAGGCTGTAGAGCCATAGAGATAGATAGTCCCCAGCTATGGAAATTAGAATTTGAAATAAAGTAATTAATTTTAATAAAATAAAAGGATTCATTTGAAGAAAATCTGGTAGAAATATGTCAGTGGTTTTCAGTACGACTCCACAAAATAACAGTGAAAACTTGCCCCGTTGTTTGGGTCTGAAATGTGGAATCTGAAAAATATGGTAGTAAGTGACTGAGGACATATCATGTTAGATTTATTCAGGCAAATTACAATGTATAACCCACATTAAAGAGACGGTATGCGTAATGAAAAAATTATAGAGCAGGTGGTCAGACCAGCAAATATACCTGGAAAAGGTTCTAGAAGCCTGAACTTTGACAGTACAAAATAAGTAGAAGATAATCACTTAATGTTACTAAGTATCCCTGTTAACTTCCCATTCAAAATTCTTCTCAAGACGAAACTGCACTTCTTGCGACCTTCACATGGCAATTATTTGTCTATACCCCGAATTAAACGAGAAATACTTTTCCACTCAGAAATATGTGGTTTTCATTAAATAATCTGATAAAAATACAAGGTATACCTGAATCCAAACGGGTCTAAAGTTGGTAGCGGAATTTTGTCCATGCAAGATTTAATGATTATATTGTCCCAGTCGATCGATGGAACCTTATTTTGTAAAATTGTACTGCACCAAGTTATGATGAGCCTGTCAACGTAAAGGAGTCTTTCTGAGATGCTTTCTGCTCCTTGCTTGTCACCACAAACTGTAGTCAGTAAGCTGATTAAGGTAAGCAAGAAAATGGGTAGATGCTTCTCATGCAGTTTCTTATACTTCAATGTCAGTCCTATCTTAAAACAGTGTATTCTGTTTGCAGACGAGGCTCTGATGACTGAGTCATGAAAATTATTTCACATCTTCCGTTTCGAGGGAAATATTTTTCCCTGTTTCTAGAAAACAACATTTAGACTTCAACAATTATATCTGAAGTGGAGATAACGACACTATCAAAATACAGTTAGGATATTGTGTGTCTAGTTTCAAGTATGGTTTTGAACTGCCTATTGTGCTTACAGTTGCAAATAACATCGTAATTCAGTGTATTACAAACTACGTAGCTACGTAGCTAGTCAAATATCAATGCATTAATTCCACGAGGTTTAGTTTCTAAAATTATATGTATCTGGGTCACGCTTTTGCTTTGTGTTAATTTTTTAAATAAAGACAGCTTATGTATTATAGTATTTACGTAAAATACATGAATATTTCCAGCAGCACATCTGTCTTTGCAACAAACATTATCAAAATTTACGTGTCTGGCAATTTCCAAGTCTGGAAAATGTGTAGTTGTTAAAGTCTTCAGACGTCAAGTAGCAGTATTTATGACCTTCTTGCCATTAGCACTGTGGAGGTCAAGCTAAAAGGATCGTTACTAATATAGAATGCTGGCTATTACATATATCTGCAAGTGCGTATTCCCTGCAATGTATTCATCAACTTCGGAAATCTTATATTCACAGTGTTCTTTATAATGTATCATTCAGAAAGTGGAGTGTGACATAGTCAGACTGATTTAGAATCTATAAAATTTAAAGAAAATATCTAGTTCAGCTCTTCACTAGTTTACTCCATAAAGTAATATATTTCTTTGTAAAATTGCTATATTTGCTTTCAGTTCAGGATATAACGTTACATATACGCGTAAAGTGTATTTTTCTGTACTGCACTTGCCTGAACATAACATTTAGTTTTGATCAAACAAATCATGCAATATCTATAGAAGCACATCATATATATAACACAAAACTAGCATAGATTCTGTCTGACATGGCAACTTTGTCAGGTTGAAGCACCAACAACACTACCAGCCACCCTAAGGTCACTACTCACACAGACAGTAGCCAAAACACAATCTCTACACCCACCGTCAAGAACATGCAATTCGGGAATCCAGCAGCTGAGCCCTGAACTTCATTAACCCAGAGATACAATTTTGACTCACATGTCAGACTCATTGTTCAGAATGGGCTTAAATTAATATTCTCATAATACCGATGGAAGCAGTTGCACGATTAAAGCAGATGCGGGTCTGGTCTTCTGGAACACTGGGATCATTGTCCGAAATCTTTTTACGATACTACACGTATATTTATACTTCATTCTTCTGTGTCAAAATGTGACAATTGGATAGGAGACATGGACTAGCTCTGTCAATTGAGCCCAACTGAGTATGTTTTACCTGAAGAAGGAGACAGATTCCAGTCTCCGAAACGTTTTAAAATAAAAAACAGAAGATGGATAATGTTCAAAAGTCATTAATTGTAACAACATCTCTTATATCTATGTAAACAATATTTTATTACAAATTGCAAAAACATTTTCTGAAAATGGAAGCGGATGTGAGATGTAACACTCATAAAGAAAAATATTTCTTAGGCAGATGAATGAGAATTCCTAAACTTTTATGCTGAGAAGTATAATTTATTTCCAAACAGGAAATGCGTTATAGTAAATCATCAGCGTCAATAGCGATAAACTTAACTACTTGCATCTGTCAAAAGCTGTTAACCTTATCTGATTGACTGTACCTGCAACAAAATTAAAATATGAACACCGTGACAATGAATATTTAACAAGCAGAATATGCAATATTAAGTTTTAATTATATCGAGTAATTATAAACCAGCGGCTAAATTCTAGAGAGCCAGCTGAAACTGCGAGCTTTAAAACTGAAAGTCCACTCTGCACCAGAACAATATTTCCGGTATTACAACTTCATTAGCATGAAGCGTCTAACAAGCATAGTTAACTTAGCAGTTTTCTTAAGACGATAATTTCTTTAGTTAGGAAACGAATGTTAACTTATATAATAGACTCAGCTGCTTTCCCCAGGCTTGCAAGTAGTGAAGCAATGAAGCTACTACAAGAGACCAACCAAGCGTTACTCACTTCTATTCCTTCCTGTTATAGAAGACAAATGAAGAGCAATAATAATAGTTGATATGAATGAGTGTTAGTGCATTGTTTTATCAGACATTTGATTATATAAGGACATCATATCCATTTCACAGATGAAAATAAACTATAAATCAATGAGGGAGAAGGGTACAAAGGTCATAATCAGGTACTGAAACAAGAATGCCTAGGAAAGACAAACATGGTGCCCACTTTGCTCCACGCGTTATAATTTACATGAAATGTTAACAAGAATCATAAATTAGCAATACCGTATTAGCAATTAACGTATTTAATGATCAGTTTCTGTATAAAATTTCCTCTACAGATTCTGACGACGGCAAATGAGTGCTGGGAAGTATAATCTAATAACATTGTGCAAGGTATAACCTAATGGAACCGCACAGTTGCCATGTTTGTAATCGGTGTCATGTAAATTGTTTTCAGACCTAATATGCAGACAGGTTTAAGATCAACTTCCATACAGAATTTCAAATGTTAGCTCCACCGTTTGACTGACTGGTTATTCCAATTAAACCAGAACTAAACGCAGGCTTATATATCGTGTGGTCACCTTCTTATTTTACATTCAACAAAGCATTACCTTAAAAATATTGTAGCATCTAGATCCGTTACTAGGTAGCGACCGCGAAACAAACAGATTCCTAAGGCAATGTCTTCACGCGCATCAATATAGGAACTCTTCGAAACGGTGTTTTCTGCGCGATTCGTGCCAAGGTGTTATATAACGAGGACACCGGCCGAGTTTGCATCCGGAAGGTCCTGCGACCGACCAGCTCGACCAAGGTTTTCCGTGGTTTTCCTCGGTACTAGAGTAAATGCTGAGTTGGTGCCCAAATTCCACGTTGCACTGCATGCTTCACATGCAGTCCTCCCATTGTTAACATCAAAATTTCGCCCTAATATAGCCCTCCCAACGTTACAAAAAATAATAAATAAACAAAAAAATCCGATCATACGCTTTATCTTTACCAGAGGGACAAGCGGGCACTGCCTGGGAACCTTCAAAATCGGAGCTATATTTTCTCCCCCCCCCCAGCCAATGTAGGGTCTCACACTACCACCACCACTTCTTCTTCTTCTCTCTCTTTCTCTCTCTCTCTCTCTAGAGCGGTTGTATGGTGTGCAGGCGGGGTCCAATGCCTCCACTGTAGCCCTGCGAGTCATAGGAGGAGACAAAAAGGGAACTCAGTGACTGGGGGTGTAACTGGGTTAACCTGTTCTGGGGGATATAAGTAAGGGAACCTGGCCCTCCAGATTGGGGGAGTCTGGAATCTGGGACAGTAATCATGAGTCTTGCGGGACTCGAACCCGAGAATGACTGGCTGGCGGGGCCCAACAGCAATTGTAAACGACAGACCCATCCTCTCGCGAGAGAGGAAGTTACATAAGGAATATAATGGCAAGTGTTCATTTGGAAAATAAAATTGCTGGTCGTGAGTTTGAAGAGGCCTGTCGCCAAGACGATCTGATTGACAGTAAACCGCCAGTCGTAAAGTAACTCTGACTCTGACTCTGACTGAACAGTAGTCAGTTGTAAGGGAGTCTGTGGAGAGAAGACAGTCGGTGCAGTTGAGAACCAGTGGGCAACGAAGTGCATGAGGAAGCTGAAGAATCTCCACCGTTAAAAGCCGTTACCTGGGAACGGCTGGTGAAGACACATCAGAATGAAAAGGCTTAGCATGTCCTGTAGTGATCTGTAAATTCTGGAGATCAGCAATGGCGTTATAATTAAATGTATTCACGACTCCTGTGTTAAAGTGATCGCTAAATCCAATCTCCAATCCAAACCTAGGTGACAGTCACTCATACACGTGAAAATATTAATGTTTTTGGAAAATCTATTACCGCGTCTGATTTGATTACTACATTAAATGAAGTCAATGCTGCTCCCAACTTGCAAATTTGCCATTTCAATATTACTGGTTATGAAAAGAAGTCCGTGGTTTTAGTCCACAAGCGAACTATACCGACCGAGCGACCGCCGCTTGTCGGCGAAGTTAGTGTCAAATTTAGAGGATAGAGGGTGCTGCGTGATCAGCGCAACGGATCCCCATGGCCGTTAATTTCGGTTTTCTTAACCGGAGCCGTTGTTTCCTTGAAATAGCTCCTCAATTACCTTCACGAGGCTGAGCGGACCCCGTTACAGACCCACTGCTTCTCAGAAAATCTGTATCTGTAGCCAGGAACTCTGACCACTTGACTACAGATGCGGTCCATTACTATTTATAAAGAAAATAAAAAGTATATGGGCAGTGTAGCCTAAGCATGCTCTTCATAATAAAATTCATAAAAATCCATGAATTAGTTCAATATTTCCTAGGGACACAGACAAACGATAGCATAAGTCTATCTGTCATAGACAATAAAAAGTGGAGTGAAGATTGTGTACCGATTATGTTAACTAACATGAGAGATATGTTTAATTAGTACAGTGGTTAAGAGTATATATTCACGAGAGGGAGAGAAGTCTTAATTTTGGTGCTAATCAACATGGAATGGATCAGTGATCCATTTGTATTTATCACTTACTGCTTCCGGGAACGCTTAGAAAACCTGGACCGCATATTAACCTAGTGATTTTTGATACACTGCTCAATTAGAGTGTAACTGTTTTCCACACTTTTTTGCTGTCCATAAATCTTCAAACAGTAAAACATGTTCGAAATTTTCCCTTCTAGTTTTCTTACCCACAAGCCCAACATCCCAATAATGCCTTCACTTTGTCAATCACTATGATCATGATAGCATCATTCCCTTGCATGCTTGGGTTCAGTGTACTGAACTTCTAAAAAATATCACTTTGTGCTAGATTTTCATCTACTGAAAACAGTGTTACTTCATCTCACAAGTTGTAAACACGAGCCACAATCTTTTCTCTTGAGAGCCAACGAGAATTGCAGCAAAACAGGAGTGACTGACCCTGTGTTGTCATTTCCTCGCATAATTCTGCAAAAGTCTGCTTTCCTATGGACGAGCATTTATATATTTTACAGTTTTGATCACTCTATCCATCACTTCACTCAGTTCTGGGCATAATTACTTTGCAATCAGTGATTCACGTTGTGTCATAGTGTGTGTCCACATAGCTTCTGGTGCTGATTGTTTCATTAAGTTCTGCAGACTTTCCATATTTCCCTCCATTACCCGAGCTGCAGCCGTGCATACTCCAACACACTCTGATCATTTTACGCTTTTTTCTTTCACCATGTCAACAAATTTGAAGAGTTCTTTTGCTGTTGCTCTTCTCTTTGCAGGTTTCCATTAATTTTTGTATCCTCAACAAACTGCACGTAGACTATCAAATGATAAATGCCACTACAATCAGTCGCTTTATAAATCTGTATTAAAAAACATTCGTTTCTTATAATATAACAGTAAGCAGAATTATATTGTCGTTTACTTCTAAAACCGCTAATGTTCTAGAAGAGTATGGCTTTGCTGGTGCTGTATGAGAGTTAAACTATCTCAACGAAGAAAATGATTTTGAAAATATTTCACCATATTTAATTTAAACGATAAGCACTCCCGAAAGAAGGGGCACTCTCATTCTCTCAGAATGGCACGCCCCAAATTTTTGGAACCTCTGGGGTAAGGGGTTGGGTAGACTGCAGGGCCATTCTGGAAGCGTCAGTTTGTGCAACTGAATTCAGTGAATCGCAATGAGGGAGGATCGGTAACTGACCGCTTGCGGGTCCTTTCCGTGAGTTTCGTCTACGAATTTTTAGAAAGAAACGCAAAAGGAATTGGAGGAGGGAAACAAAAAAAAGCAGCCAGAAGTAAAGTTGGCACATTTAATTTAACCTTTACCTGCAATCCGCCAAGCTTGAGAGTGAATGTTTTGTATATACTGAATGTTGATGGAGGAGACAGGGAGAGAGGGATGAGTGGTAAGTGGAAGAAGTAAACAAAGGCTGTAATCCGAAAATAGAGTTAAGCGGCAGAGGTGCCTCCCGCGTTGTGAAGGTGGAAGTCGAATGCTGGTCGCCGGTGCCAAGATGTTGTCAACTCCTGTACTAGAGTGCTGCTTTGTAAAGCAAGTGTGGATAGAAACAAAGGGCGCACCTTAGACTGATAAATATAGGGAGAATGGATCGTGGATCTCACAAACATTGTGTGTAAAATGGCTTACGATGTCCTTAAATAAATCATTCAGTAAACACAATTTATAAACCACAATTAAAATAGAGCACGTGTCCTGTGTTATTTTCTAGCTGTACAGTATATTTATAAAAAGGAATTTTTTATTTAAGGCCATTAGGTAAATTTCTGTATATGAACCAGGACAGTAGTGAAACTAATTCGAAGAAATGTTGCACCACTGTGAAGATTCGAAATTGCACCGCACAGCCTTAATAGTTGCTTATGTAGTATCTTTTAACTGGATTACAGAGTGAAGTGTGAAATTGGAAAGAGATAAAGAATTATATTTTACTTCTACATAAAAGAGCGTACAAATATACGTAACAAATTCTACAGACAGCGTACAGAAATGTATAGATTCATTACGTCAGAGAGTGCCACATACTTCCTCTAATTCCTAATGAACCTAAGTTTATAAACGCTTTAGAATTTGAGTCGTGCTAGATCAAACAAATCTGAAGTTATTGTACTTGTTGGAATGTTTAAGACCACCACCATCATCATCATCATCATCATTATCATCATATTTCAATAACAGCTCTGACACTACGCTTGGAGATTTATGACTGACAGAAGAGAGACAGATTTTATTCTTTGCTCTCAAGCGTTAACACAGCGCTCCTAAACCAGTTTCCTGCAGATAGTAATGATGAACTACGCCACTGTGACATATAAGAAAATATCGTATTGGTCACTTATACACACATATACGTGTATCCCAAATGCAATTTTTTTTTAAATTTACACCTCCTTTTTGCGGTATCCTTCACGGCCTGTTACACCTTTTTACCTCTACCTTTGCTACAAGTTTCGGCCGTACCCGGCCACCATCAGACAAGTGTTTATCTTACTAAAGCCGTTACCCTGTATTTTTCACTGCATTTAAAATGACCTAGTTCCAAATTAAAACATGTCAATGTCGTTCCATTTGTCGCCATTCTTTCCTAAAAAAATATTTGAGCGCACTGCACGTTGTTATGTTCTCTCGCTCTTTCTTTCCTGCGGAGTCCGTGTTTTCTTTATTGTGTAATGTGAGTTGTGTTAAAATTTTCATTACTGTTAATTTAATTACATTGGAAAAATAACATTTCTAGAATCAGTAAAGATAACTTACATATGAATGATACATACATATATACATACAACTTCACATTCGAAATATTACACGAACTTTAAGGCAGATAGTGCAACCCCCCCCCTTCCTCAGTAAAGATATGAAAGCGGGAGCAGTGACACTGACCTCTCACAACAATAAGTGACACACTCAAATAATTCAACACCGTGGAAATATAAAAACTAATGGAGCATTTAAGTACGAAATGAAACTAACGTACAAACACAAAAACATAACGAATAATATCAAATAATATATTCTTACATATTGCGGATAATAATTATAATAATAATTCCAACGACATCCGTAAGAACTGTACTAAACAACAGGCGTAAGTAAAATTGAACAACTATCAAATGTGTAAAATTATCAATAACGAAAATCATTGCCTGATGAAGATCAGGTAGGCCGAAATATGTAGTGAAGAGGAATAAATGCATTTGAGACTGAAGTATCTCTGTATATAAGTTATAAGTTAATGCAACGGGACCATATGGGTTCCTTAAAGTGGCCGTATTTGGCTTAGTTTCAATTTCTGTATTTGTAATGCATATGGGAGGCCGTGTTCTCATCCTCTAACATGTATGCTGGAATTATTTCAACGATTTTACAGGCGAATAAGAAGTAAAGCTATCCCTGTAACAGGCCGTGGAGACCCATAGGGTTGTGAGAGGTGGAGGCTCCAACATCCTCTAGACAATCGGCTCACAGATGGCGGTAAAGTTGTCAGCCTTACGCGCCGGCAGCCCTTTACTCCCAGGAAGATTCCTGGTACTCATTTCCGTTAGAGGATGAGTCGACCCCAGGGCCATAGTGCGTCTGGAAGAATTAGGTGAATTGAAAAAATTCCACCTCGTTGGGACTCGAACCCGCGACTTTCCGGCTTGTAGCATAGTGCCTCAATCAACTATGCTAAAGCGTAACCCCTTACAGGCTAATATATATTTTATTATTCCTTATTAATAAATATAAAAGAATAATTAATTCCCTTTTTAGATCCAAATATATATGAGCCATGCGATGGCTTACATTGGCGTTCGTCTGTTTCTCACATCAGAGGCTCTTGTTCAATTTAATTTCAGAACAGTACTTTTCATAATTATTGGTGTGGAAAGTGACATTATGGCAGATTTTTCTTCGAGTTCTTTGGTTCTCCCCTACCAGTCACCATTCAACCACAGATCCGTTCCCGTCGACCTGGGCCTGAGAAGTGTGCGATGGTTCGACTAGGCTGTACGTTTTCACAACCCCACAAATAATTTGGGGCCTCATCTCTGGATCTACAGTTGGGTTCATCTAGGGAAGTAAATAATTTATAAAAGTGAACCGTCCTATTTGTGGATAGCAAAATCAAAACCTTTCGATGAAAGCTTACAGATTTATTAATTATAACTTAATTGCTTGTCCTTCATGTACTCGTCTTTAAAATAATGCATTGTTATTTATTTTGTTACTGTTTTTCAAGAGTAACCGAATTTACTTCCTCGTCATTTGATATGCGATTTATGCTTAAAAGAGAAAGACCATGATGAGACTGCCACCTTTCTGGCCATTAAATCATAAAGTCTTTCCATTTATACTGATAAATAATACCATAAACCACGCTCCAGGGAATCATCGTTTTAGTTTGAGAATCTCTACAGTGTGTCTGGTGTAATAAAATTTTAAGAAGGTTTTAACCTTATCAGATTTTTGTCATTCACTATGGCGATGCAGAAAAGAGTAGACAGTCCCATGCTTCAGGCGGTTGGGTTCAATTCCAGGTTTCCATGTGGGATTTATGTTGAGCAAAATGGTATTTGAGCAGCTGTTCTCTCCAAGTCTGAAGACTCTGATGGCACGCTTAGAGCTTAAGGTGGCTGAAAGTATTTTGTAACCATGTTGTCATTAATCTGCAGACGTACCGCAACTAAGATACCATTTTTTTATATAGAATCCTACATAACATACTGTACTTAGTAATCATTAGAAAGTATATAGTAATCAAAACTTTTGGGACTGAAGATAATTTTGGAACAGGAAAATTTGAAAGTCTAGAAGCGGTTAACTCGAGTCATATTCTGTAGGAAAGACAACAACAAGTGGAAGTTGCCTAGAGTTGCACCACTCCAATTCCAAAGTTCACAAACTGCTTTGAATATTTCGTAGGAACACACAGCGATACTTGTATAACGAGGGACATAGAGGAGCGCGATGATTTTCAAGTTGTATGAGAAGGGAAGAAGAAAATAGCAAAAGTCTGCACCTATTTGTTTGGCACAGAAACACGTTATAAGTAAAGAGAAACATTTAAAAGTCAGACTTACGAACGAGAGGGATTCGTCTTGCTTAAGGGGAGAAAAATACAAATGTTACAAGAGCATATCCGTCATTTGTCTCCGAATTATATTCACCATTTGATTTATAATTTCGTATACACTGTAGCGTAGTTGGTTGAAGCACTATGCTACAAGCCGGGAAGGCCGCGGCCGATGATGTCATTGAATTATTTTCAATTGACCTAATCCTTCCAGCCGCAATATGGCCCTGGGCTCGACTCAGCCTCTAACAGAAATGAGTACCAGGAATTAATTAAATAATTTTCTTGGGAAGTAAAGTGCGGCCGGCGCGTAAGGCTGACAACTTTACCGCCATCTTTGAGCCGATTATCTAGATCAGGCATGTCAAATTCAACTTGTACCGAGGGCCACCTCACCCCTATAAATAATAGTCCAGGGCCGCACTTCAAAATAGAAATATACATTAGATTTTGATACAAGGAAATTTAATTCTATTTATTATTTAGGAATAATTTCAATATAATTACCTACAGTCACATATCTTACAGTTTTAAAAAGCAAGAGAATGCCATTTTTGACAAGTATCAAACAACTTTTCAATATGTAAAAAGAGAGATTACACAAGAAATTATGTTAGAAATAGCAAAACATTGAATTTCCTGGAGCCTACTTATTTATGTCTGCGTGAGACTTCTTGTCTTCTGGAAAATTGTATTTACAAAAAAAAAAATTCTACTAAAATTTTAATATTGATTTTAATATCAATTAGCTATAAAATTTGAGGGACCGCACTTTGTGGCTATGGGGCCGCATGTTTGACACGGCTGGTCTAGAGAGTGTGGGACCCTCAACGTCTCAGAACCCTATGGGCCTTCACGGCCTCTTACTTACTTTCACCTCCGGTGTCTAGTTTACAGCTAGAGGTAAATGAAGTGGACTAATCTGGTGAGCTGAGGCATTGCAGCGTAAGACTTGCAGTTTTTCAGTCACTGTGCACGGAACAGGAGGAAGGTCTACAAGGTCTATAAGTCTTGCTGTATGATGTTAAGACGTATACTGGGTTCGTGTGTTCAAAACTTTCTCCAGGCACGAATTTATATTCCCTGTTTTCTTTCTATATCGAAAATGCAAAGTCTCCTTCGTTTGGAAGAACCTAAAGGTTGTCGTTAAAATTATTTAGAAAAAATAGCGCGATGTTTGTTTCGGAAGTCATTAAGGCCTACAGAAATACGGACATAATGACACTAAACGTCAGTCTCTCTGCGTGAGGAAAGTAGGCTAAGGAAAACTTAAGGTTGTATGACGTCGCTAGTTTCGTATTCCTACGAGATATTCCTCGTTCAAACTTACGTTTACTGTGAATCAAACCATACACTGATAATTACTGACATCAACATCCCATAGAGGAGATGCACATAGTGAAAGAGAAAGAGACGCACACAATGGTTACCACAGCTGCTATGGAAGGAATCCGGAACAATACAAATACATTATTGTCATACTGTGAGTTGCGTAAGTGAACAGATATGCGGCAGAAGAGAGAAAAACAGTTATGTCCCAAGGAACTACAGACTTGTTAAGCTCACTGTACATTTATGTGATGTACACTCATATGTAGATCGTTGCTCACGTTACCTCACTTACCTTGAAGACTTGCCGGCATAGGAAATTCTCCTTCACAGGCAGCAATCTGCAGGAAGATATAGAAAGAGTTAATACGTCGTAAGTTCTGGGGAACATTATTTCCATTCAAATATTATATATATATATATATATATATTATTTATTATGCTGCAATTGGGTTTTAGCCCGGTGGCAGTAGTACACAATAGGACACAACAGACAAGTAACACACATTACACTAAGTGACAACACGTTCAAACAAAACACAATATACAAAACACAACAATAAGGACATCCTACCACAATGAATAGAAACCAAATACGATTAACAACTACCACAATTACATAGAAATACAAACAACTGCAACAAATACAACATATATAATGATGATATAATGTATATAATGATGATAAAAGATTATATATATTTTAGTTAACAATTATGTAATTTAGGTATATGTTTCTATGCAAAATTTATACCAGCACAGATTCCGACTGCTTTATCAAATTTAACAGATATAATTGGAACTCCTTTCACCTTCGTCAGGCATGTAACTGTTAACATACGAGGGTAAGTCAATAAGTAAGTTACAAATGACTATAGAACTTAAACAAATAAGAGTACTATTTTGAAAATGTTCATCCGAAAGATGATGTTTAAGAGGGCCTAACAAATGGAAGGCGCTTGGAGTAAGGTCGAGGCTATACGGAGGATGCTCGAGGACGTCCCACTTGAAAATTCGCAACGTCTCATTTGTCTTGTTGGCAGTATCGGGACGCGCGTTGTCATGCAAGAGCAACACGCCTTTGGTGAGGAGTCCTGGTCGGTTCCGTTGAATGGCCTTACGAAGTTTCCTGAGGATGTTACAGTAGGAGTCGGCATTTACGGTTTGTCCTTCAGGCTGGAATACGGTGACCAGTGTGCCTTCGTGATCCCAGTCACCGCCTGGTTCCGACAGCAGCCCAAAGAATTTTATGCTGCTGGTTTTCAGGGGCTTGTGAAATGATAGGACAAGTGCCTCAATGTACAGGGAGATTATGTTGAGAAATAAAGGCGTTTTTTCAAATCAGTATTCTTATTTGTTTAAGTTCTATATCCATTTGTAACTTACTTATTGACTTACCTAAGTACTTTTATTGATATATCAATAACCTCACACTCCTATCCCCCCCCAGGGATTATTTATATATGCTTATATTGAAAAAAAAAACTAAATCACCGATAAGGCAACTTAATGGATAAGAGTGTGCGAGTACCATGCATGATATAAAATATAATTAAGAAACAATTGGTTTTCTGAATACATTCATGTTTCTGCAGACCATTCGAGTATTAGCAACTGATGCGAACCTATTATAGGGATAGAACAGGTATACCTTCTGGGATATAATGCCTTGCAGTCCGCTGAAAGTCAACTGACGTTTCGGAGGAACATATCGCCTCCTTATTCACAGTCGAGGAATAAGAAGCGAGCACTAACAGGTGCTTGATATATTCTTCGACTCTGTAAATGGAGGTGACATGTTCCATCGAAATTTTTGGTTGATTTTCAAGGGACTACAGGGCGTCATATCCCGGATAACAGTACTTCATAACCACCGTTGCAAGAACCACCAATCCTAAATAGTATATGGATAATTCTTGCAAGATGAACCAGTGTTTAGCACAGGAAAGAACTCTGAGGTATTCGGAGGCCAACATTCTGCAATCCAGAAGGGACAATTTTAAAACCAAGGTAAACATTAACGGGACACATGAAGCCGATACCTCCTGTCACACGCTATATGCAATTTTAAGTAATCTAAAATATTAAAGTAACTTTACAAGACACAGTGAAAAGATGATTATAGCAACTCTGAAAACTTCCAGCTGAATGTGTTAGAGCTTGTTGACATCAGTAAACGCAAAGCAATTCAAAATACCAAGGGCGTATTATAACTTCTATACAATGAAGATAAACTGTAACATCAATAAAGAGGGAAGGTGGAAAGACAAGTTTACAGTGCGAACTGGACACAACACCTTAAGCTAATGTGGTCATATGTAATCGCCACAATATTGGAAATTGCCTCTAAGAGCAAAATATATTCCCAAGTCTTAAATAGAGCCAGTAGAATTTATAGAGATGTCACCAAATTTCTGGTCATGGAAAAAACATTAGTTTTCTTGAGAAACAAACAATTCTGGCTTTACTAATTGTGAGTTTTACGAACCCACAAACATGCATCAACCTTGTATAGAAAGAACAGGCCCGGAAAACTATGTTAGAATGCAATCGGCAGGAAATTTAACGACACAAAATTTTGACGTCTTCACCAAAAGTTCCATTGCATAATTCAATTATGAAAACCAGAGGCCACAAAACGGATCTATGTGGAATTCCACAGAGAACTCCTAAATTGGACGCAAGAATTCCAGAAATACGAAAAAGATGTTTTATATTTGTTACATATTTTTTTATTGCTAGTGGGGTGGGACTAAGTCCCTTATACTGCGGCCACTTTTGGCCTATTGTACCAGCCCCAGATGACAGGTGAGGGTGATTGTGGAACAATTGGTGGAATGAAGATTGGCAGGGGAAACCGAAGTACTCGGAGAAAACCTGCCCCAAGCGCCACTTTGTCCACCACAAATCCCAATTGACCAGATTTGGGATCGAACCCGGGTCGCCGCGGTGGGAAGCCAGAGACTAACCGCTTGAGCTATGGAGCGGCCCATATTTGTTATATAACTAAGAAATTACTTCTGTCTACGGCTCTACAGCCTTCTGTTGGACCTGATTTTTCAGTGCCTTGGTCCCTTTACACTGTCAGTGGGATCCCTCTGACGGGGGATCAGCCAGTCGCAAGGTCGCTACCTACACACAGGACGACACAAACACAGAATAAACACAAATATCCATGCCTCAAGTGGGATTCGAACCCATGATCCCAAGTTTGAGCGGGGGGAAGACAATTCAACACAACTATTACGCATGTAAATAATGAACAAAAATCCCGCAAGTTTATGAAGAAGTACAGTATCAAATTGACGATGACAAATTTAGATTTCGAGAAATCTTGTTGGTGGGATTTAATTTAAACTTCAAGTAATGTGGCACATGGTAATGAATAACAAATTCCAAAACTTGAAAAATTTACTAAGAATAGAGACTGATCTGTAATTACTAACAGATTACTATCGCTTATCATAAAAAAGGAAGAATTCCACTTCCTTCCATAATGTAGAAAAATATTGTTAAGAAAATCATACGTTAAAAGCATATTCCAGAACAGGTACACACATACCGGAACCATTAATAAAAAAGCCAGGAAAGTTTATTTATAAGTTGTGCTGTTATGGACCGATATACGTAGCAGTATTATTATTAACACTATGTTCGAATGATTATTGTCAAAGTGCTACATGTTGCCCCGTTTCATTTTCTGTTAGGTTATTTTATTTTCCCTTCGCTTGTGCTTACTTTACAATTTCCTTTGGGCTGCTGTGTACACACGTAAATATACAAAGAATTAAACTACTACTACTACTACTACTACTACTACTACTACTACTACTACTACTACCACCTTGAACTGGAACGCATCCGGCAGAATATAGCCGCCCTTTGTATTAATCGCTTCTTTCTCTTTGTCCATTTCAGATATGCTTATGCTCTAGGGCAGTTAAAATTGCAAGCATTACGTAAGAATGGGTTCCTTATTCAGTTTGCCTTGGTACTAAATGTCGTCCTCTTATAGAAACTCTATGCTTATGCTCTAGGGCAGTTAAAATTGCAAGAATTACGTAAGAATGGATTCCTCATTCAGTTCACCTTGGTACTAAATGTCGTCCTCTTATAGAAACTCTAGTCCTCGAGATACTGCTTGGTGCATCAGGGACCTCTATGTTGTCTGTTCTTCGCGTAAAATCTCTCCTTCTGTTACGCGATGGTATTTGTAAGGACGTTGACGTATTTAAAACAAAACCTTTCTCTAAATCACATTTTACAGTGGTACTTTCATAATTGTTAAAATATTAATTGTAGCCCTGATAGCTCAGTAGATATAGCGATGGGTTAAAGGCTGAACGTCCAGGTTTCTATTCCCGGCAGAAAAGATTTTTCTTTTTTATGTGGCATGCAGACCGGCTTTGGAGCCCACCCGGCCTCCTATCCAATAGGCATCGGGGCTCTTTCCCCGGGGGTAAAGCGGCTGGGGATTGCAGCTGACCACTCACCTTTGTCTAATGCCGAGGTCAAGAATGGTGGAGCTATACCTCCACTCTCCCATATGTCTTCATGGCTTCGTGCTCAATTAATTAAGCACAGGTAAAACTTTAAATTTTACGTATATATATATATATATACTATATCGTATATCTTTCTCACTGCATAATGATTTGTATGACTGCATTTACTGACTTTGTATTATTGTCTAAATCAAGGGTCTTCAAACTACGGCCCGCGGGCCACATGCGGCCCGCGATGTGATTTTATCCGGCCCGCGAAAGAATTGTGCAGAAATGCGCCAATTGAACTAATTTTCCAGTGAGTACTGGTAGATGTGATTCCGAGCTTATTGACCTGACATATCATACTGCAGTTCAATGGCTTGGCGGTGGAAAGGTTCTTTCGCGCTTCTTTCAGCTCAGGAATGAAACTGATATATTTCTTACCGAAAAAAAACCATCACGAACCACTTTTATCAGATACCAATTGGCTTTGGAAATTAGCAGTTTTGCTGATCTGGTAAACCGTATGAATCATTTGAATTTAAAGTTGCAGGGCGAAATTAACTTAGTCTGTGACTTATTTGCACTTATCAAGGCATTCAGAGCAAAGTTGATACTTCTGGAAAGCCAAGTGAAAAATTGTAACTATGTTCATATGCTATACTGTGCAGAGGTGCATAAAAAGGGTGAAGCAGAATTTCCTTCCTCGTTTGCAAATTTAGTCATTTTAGATTTGAAAGAACAATTTCGGAAGCGATTTGCTGATTTGGATTCCAGAACTCAGGAAATTAGATTGTTTCAAAATCCGTTTGACTGTGATGCTGCAGATGTCAAATTCAAACGGAAATTATTGAACTTCAGGAAAATTATTATATTAAAGACAAATACAAGGAAGGTAATTTGATCGAATTTTATAAATTTCTGAACTCTGAGCAATTTACAAATTTAAAGAAATTTGCTTGTAAATTTATCTCCATTTTTGGGACGACGTATCTGCGTGAACAGACTTTTTTCCCAGATGAAGTACATCAAGTCGAAATACAGAGCAAATTTATCCAATGAACATTTAAAGTCGCTACTTGTTATTAGTTTTCAACATTTGAACCTCAATTTAATCAGCTTTTAAGAATGCAAAAAGGGTTCCATCATTCACATTAATTGTTTTATTATGATTTGTGATGAATATACGAGCATTTGCTGCTACTGTCTGTTGTCATTAATACACGATAATTTATTCTCACGTACTTTGTATTTAGTTTATGAAATTCTGTGCTTTCAATAAAACTCATATACCTAGTTATTTCTCATTTCATCCTACCCGTTGAAAGTGCTGAATTACCTAATGTGGCCAGCGGTTCGAAAAGTTTGGAGACCCCTGGTCTAAATGATACGAATTGGCCTAATTTTTCTTTAATTTGTATGCATGTGTTTGCTTTGTTTTCTTTTTGGCTTGTAGTTACTTTATAATTGGTCTTTGGGCTGTTAAATACGTACGTGCTTTAGTAAATAATGGAATACAATCACCATCTTCACAATCATAAGTCTTCAACATCTTTCGCCCGGTGGCCTATTACGGTATCATGCTAGCGTTCTAATCCCCCCCCCCAAAAGAAAAACGTTTTGGTTAGTAATTAATATTACGTTGTAAGTGTATAAAGATCATAACTTCTGTTTAACTGTTTAACAACTGTTTAACAAAATAATAGGAGTCGGTGGTCTGCAAAAGAGAAATGCTGTTGAGGGTATCCTTCAAAAAACGCAAGAATGTACGAGACATTGGCGTTGATTCAATATAAGAAATTATTCGCATATTGTAAGTCACTAAAGACAAAATTAAGAAAATATATAAAGTTGGTGTTTCTTACTATTCAATATCCTGAAAATCGTCGATATACTCAGAATAAGTTATGCTGTTGGTGGGGAGCGCAAGAACGCACGCACACAAATACATAAATCATACTTTTTTAATAATACTTTCTCCTGTGGATTAAATGCCCAGTAAAAATTGGTAACATCTAACAAAGGTATAGACAGTATAGAATTGTAATTTTGTAGATTTATATACTGAGTGGTGACATTTTGAAAAGAAAGTTGAAGAGTGCAAAAGTATGCATTTTAATTCTTCTTGGAAAATTAGTACGTAGTATAAGCAGACCTTTACTTACTTGGCCATTTCTGACAACTGAAGCCGCCCGTCCTTGTTGGAGTCAAATACTTGGAGCTGGAACAACATCAAAATTACCATTTGGACTACATGGAAATAACTACAGGCCATAAACAGTTTAAAGACATTGGTTTCTATATACCTACTGTGCCCACAGAAAATATTTATATATTTCATATGATTCGCATAATAAACATTGTTTATTTCCTTATACAGCGTTATTTGTAATGGTGAAGCAGTTATGTTTGCCAAGAAATTCTTAAATATTAATTTAACGAATTTCAAATTGCAAACGGTTAAACCTAATCATCTAACCCTCCAGTCACGTGCTGAATAGCATTAGTGCAAAGAGCCATCACTGAATAAGAATGTGAGCCAGTTAATTCTCTACCCATATTACCGGAAATTGTATCCTAAAAGAAATTTTTAATTTATCTTCCCATGTGTTCCATCTTCCAAGAAGTTTCCCGACCAAAATTTCGTACACTTTTATTGCTTTTCTGATCCGAGATACATATCCTGGATGTGTCGTTACGTAGTTCCCTGTGAGTACAATACTCTCTCTCTATTACGTAGGAGAAATTATAATTTAAGAAAAGTCCATAACAGCAATAAGTTTGAATATCGCTTCATGCCGTAATTTGTCCTGTCTGTGGTAGAGAATAAGTGATAAGTTTAATGGCTGAATTCAAAATAAACGCATTGATGCAATGTTTGAAACAACATAAATGTTATGTTCCTTATTACAATTATTATTGTTTCCACGTAATGAAAGGGGTTAATGGTTCGGGACTTTTCTTTGGGGTACTAAAATTTTCTTTGAACTCATTCATGAACTGTTTAAAATTAACTCAACTCTACTAATTATTCGTTATCATTAACAAACTAACCAGACCAAATCCAGACACGAAACTAATGTGAAACTAACATGCCTAAATGTTGGTACTGGTATACAATTAACTACAACATGTGACTGTCAAAACCTTATGATTCTGTCTCCAAAGTCTCATTTATAGAAAGGTGGTACACAGCATTGTGTTGGTATAAGGACAAGATGCGTAACACCACTTGAAAGAAACTAATGTATATAATGAGGAACTCTATAATTACCATAGTATCCGTGTACTCTATGAGTTTGTCTTCAGACACATCGTTGATCTTCTTTGCTTCCTTCAGCAAATCCCTCAGAAAATTCTAAAAAGACAGAACACAAATAAAAGACTCGCTTACTTACTTACTTACTTACTTACTTACTTACTTACTTATGGAGCTAAGCCCTTCTTGAGGAGCCGCCAAATCTGCAGACACTCAAGAATTTCCCAGCATTTTATGGAACCCGAAGGTTCATTACCGTGTTCACAAGAGCCCTCCACTGGTCCCTACATGAGCCAGATCAATCCAATCCTTACCATCACATTCTATAATCATATCCTATAACAGTTTACATATTTTGATAAAATTCGGTATGCGAGTCCTCCACTAATTTCAATTACGTTATTCCTATACTAAGTAAGTTCAATACAATTCAAAGAACTGCGCTTACAGTTCCATGCAGTATATTGTCGAGTATATCCTTTGCAATCTTTGAATTTATAATATCCTCCAATATTTCATACTTTGACCGCAGTACTCGACTTCCACAGATTCGCAGAAAAGCAACAAGAATATAACCCAATATGATACACAGAACTTTATAATCCTCATTGAACTCGTAGGTACAGATCTATTGTCTATCGCATTAGCAGTACAGATTATACACTGCAGAGCAACACATTATATAGTTGGCAAAGAAAATAAACCTCAGGACTGTTGCACAGTATAGAGATGTCAATTATATTTTCCTTGCAATCTCCCCGCCCCACCCTTCAAGTTTCAAATTAAAACTTATATTCACTTTGAGCACTCTTGGCGTTTTAGTCCTTGTGCAACATCCTCTCTGACAAGAAGATGGATTTGCCTCTTATGAATATGCTTGACCCTTTTCAAGGGTTCATGTAGCACATATAGCATGTTATTGAGACTGATAATTTCTGATAAATGTTCTGATGGCATTGGCTTCATCTATTTCCAAGTGCAGCCGCCATGTAACAATTTTGTCGAAGATTACACGGAGGTATTTCTGAGCCAGAGCCAGATCCAGAGTCAGAAACAGAATTATTTTTACGACTGGCAGTTTATCGCCAATAAGTTCGTCTTGGCGACAAAGCTCTTATGTAACATCTTCTCTGACGAGAGGATGGGTTAGTCCTTTATAAATGCTGTTCCTCGTCAGCACTCTCATTCTCAGGTCCGAGTCCCTCAGGACTCATGACCACATTTTACTCTCTCAGATTCGAGACTCCCCAAACTTGGAGGGTCAGATTCCCTACTTATATCCCTCAAGAATAGTGCGGCCCTGTCATACCCCAGACATTGGATTCTCTTTTGGTCGCCTCCTACGACTCGCAGGGCTAGGGTGGAAGTGTAAGTTCCCACGTCCACATGGGATTCTACTTCTCTGAATATTCTCGAGGCATTTTACCCTACGGATCTCGCTATATAACCTCGGGAAGGACCGCATAGAAAACATCCGAGTCGTAGTCTTTTTTTACTGGCCGTTATGTAACAATGACCTACCGGCGGTTGTCTACCAATAGACGCCTCTTCTCGTTCCGATATTCCGGCTTTCAGCCATTATGTCACAGTACTAATTCATGTCAGTAATATTGATAGTACCAAAACATAAGCAAACGGCCATACAATATTGAAAACACCGGTTCTCGCCCGATCAACATTGGGCGTGGTTAGTACTTGGATGGGTGACCGCTAGGGAACACCGCGTGTTGTTGGCACTTAATTTTGGGCCGCGCCATAGCTCAAGCGGTTAGTCGCTAGCGACCCGGGTTCGATCCCGGGTCTGGTCAAGTGGGATTTGTGGTAGACGAAGTGGCGCTGGGGCAGGTTTTCTCCAAGAACTTCGGTTTCCTTTGCCAATCTTCATTCCACCAATTGTTCCACAATCACCCTCACCTATCATCTGGGGCTGGTACAATAGGCCAGAAGTGGCAGCAGTACAAGGGACTTAGTCCCACCCCACTAGCAATAAAAACAAAAAACAAAACATAAACATGTCAGGCTGTTGGAATTAAACGACCGAAATCTCATTTAAGTTAGACCTTCGATTCACGACTTGAGAGAACAAATGTGAACTGAGAGTGAAGCTACACGTATTCTGAAGAGGCTCAGAACTACATGAAGGTCAGTGAGCAGCTTCACGCATCGTCTGCTTTATCTGTCGTATTCATTGCACAGGAAGCTGGCAAAGCCTGTCCAAGAGAACAACAGCGTAAAAGCACACACCTTCAGATGACACTAAAAATGAGTATTTCAGTGTCACGGCTGATTTCTCTGTATTTCTGGAACATGGTAATGCAGCTTACCTAAACAATAACTTCTTGAAAACAAAGAGACGCACATATTTTATATCCTGTAAATCTACGAGATAGTTATAAATTTCGACATGGCTTAGTACAACATTCCTTACCTAAACTGAAGCTTGGATTACTAAGGCAAATGCACATCATTTCGTTGTTTATACAAAATTCTGAGATAGAAGCAGCGACATTACAATTGCATATATACTTAAAAATGGATTTCATGACAGAATTTTATAAAATACAGAACACTTTTCACTACCTATATTTAAGACGATACACGTATGAAGAAATTTAAGAATGTCAACAAGAGGATACATAAAAGCACAGAATCATATGCACACACCCATACACTAACATATACTAACGTACGCAGACGCTAAAGAAAAACATATGCACTAAAGTAGGTACGCTTACGCAGGCACACACAAAAAAGCTCCCGAATTACGAACATTTATACATAAGATCAAAGCTATTACATATTGTAACATGCAAATAACTCTGCCATAAAAAAGTCGATTCGTGCGTAGGAGCCGTTCATAGCTCTCGGGAACTATATGCAGCGGCGGAGTGTGGGCTTCTTCGCGAGCTGTACTGCGGCACAGGGATTCGTGGCCATCTTACCGACAATGAAGTGAGGCATGAAATTGTCGTGTGATTGATAAGAGACACCAAAACTCTTCTGTATTTGTACCAGTCTCAGTATCCAGATCCCCTAATATGTTACGAAGAAATATACAGTGAGAAGAAAATGCCAGATCCACCATATTTGCTTGGAAAGTTACTTGAAAAAAGAAATGCTTCCAAAAGGAATCAGGTCCGCCAGTCTCGGTTACCCTTGTATGAGTAATAGTTCAAACATGTCCAGAAAATTTCCCCTGACTTCCACATCCTTTCGTGACTAATGCACTGCAAGATCTACAAGCATATACTGAACCTAGAATATCTTCTTTCTCAGTCTTCTTGAAAATGGTGACTGTAATGCACGAGCAGATCAAAATCTTTCATCAACTTCAATACACGATGAGTCTAAACATCGAAAGTAGAAATTATATTTCAGTAATTCCGTTTATTTGATGTTTAAAGGAGCAATCATTAGCGCAAGGAACAAAACTTCGTCTGGTAAGATGAGTATTGAAAAAATAATCCGAAAGAATGAGGAAGGTGTTTGAGGTGTTGTCCTGGAGTCTCAATGAAAGTAAGGAAAAGTTTGGAATTTTTTTACTGCTAGTGGGGTAGGACTAGGTCCCTTGTACTGCGGCCAATTCTGGCCTATTTTACCAGCCCAAGATGATAGGTGAGGGTGATTGTGGAGCAATTGATGGAATGAAGATTGGCAGGGGAAACCGAGGTACTCGGTGCCGAGTAGAGCCGAAGTACACCTTGTATAGTTCAAACCCAAAGTTCTGAATTTGGTAAATATGGGTATACGTGTTTCGGAAGTGCATAATAAGAAGAGTTCACACTGGACTTGACGAAATTGCAAAGAAACGCAAAAGAAGCTGCTAGGTGCCTTCGGAATGGCATACTTATACTCACTTTGAGCTCGTCCGCCTCTATGTAACCACTGCCGTCTGTATCGTACTCCCTCCAGATCTGCAAGTGACATGATCAGGCAGGTTTATCGTCAAGCAGCAACGCCAAAATGTCAATCAAGAAATTAAACGATCTGGATAATAAATATCCTGGGATCATTAATAATTATAATATAAATACCACACTTTGTTCACAATATTACTCATTTCGTACAGACTTACCTTCATAAATTCAACACTCGATTCCAAAGGATTATCAAACCGGAACAAAAGTAGAAAATTTTCTTCCATTGGTAGAAGTTGTGCCAACTGAAATAAAACAAGAAGAGGATTTATCAGAATATTGAATATGCCTAAGTATTTTAAGTAAAGTAAAGGTATCCCTGTAGCAGGCCGTGGAGGCCCATATGTTTGTGGGATGTTGAGGTTTCCATATTTTCTAGACAATAGGCTCACAGATGGAGGTAATGTTCTCAGCCCTACGCGCCGGTCTCCCTTTACCCTCCAGGAATATTCCAGGTATTCATTTCTGCTAGAAACTGAGTCGACCCCAGGGCCATAGGGCGGCTGGAAGGATTAGGTCAATTAAAAAAATCCAATGACCTCATCGGGACTTGAACCCGCAACCTTCAGGCTTGTAGCATAGTGGCTGGCGCGTGGTATTGAATATGCCCAATAGTTGTAATAATAGTAAGAAATTAAGTCCTTCTTGAGAAGACAAAAATTCTTCAGTTGATTAAGGAATTTCTAGTCTTTCATAGAGCACAAAAATTAATTACTGTCCTCATAAGAGCTTGACATTGCTGCAATCTTAAGCCATGCGAATCCATTTCAATCCATATACACTCTTTATATATTGTCACGTGATTGATTAGATGGGGTTTGGTTTGGTAATAGGATTTATTGAACGATTACAGGATATAACTCCAAATAACTACTGCAGTCTTACTGAGTTACACATTCCAAAGATAACTGTAACTATAGCACACACGAAGTCTTCTTAACCTTCACTTGCCGTTGCTTGGTAGTGGCTTCAACAGTGGACGTTCCCCTTCCTCTGGGATCCCGGACTGTTCACATATTCAGCTACAAGGTTCTCACTTCTCACAACTGCAACTCTCAACTGACTCAACGATCGATGTTCTACTGCCCCTTTCCGGGTACTCCTTGGGCAGGTGACCGCCCCCATACCAAATAAAATGGGGAGCTTGCAAGTAGCTCAGACATGGCCTGACTGGCTTCTAGCTAAAGGACAACTCTTACTAGAAGTGTAGACATTGAATATAGAAACGTCTCTGACACACCAAGCAGGAACTAGCAGGCCAACATCATCCAGGAATAGGGAACAGTGCACAGAAATGATTCCTTTCCTTGCGTCAGGTGCGAACTTCGTCTGTTCTAAAGAAATCATCACAAATCTAATGAATATGGGAAATGAAACGATTTAAACAGATGGTTCAGAACTTCTGCTGGATGGGTTCCAGGTGGTTCCCATCAGTAGACGTAACAGGATCCCAAATAACAGAGACGTATGCAAGCTTACATATTAATAGTGTATAATACAATATGTATATTCATTCGAGGTGTGGGAAGGAGATTGCTAAGCTGCGAACTAGTCCTAACAAATTAATAAAAAACAAACAACAAAATTAAATCCGTGGTTCTAGTCCGTAAGCGAACTATACCGACCGAGTGACCGTCGCTTGTCGGCGAAGTTAATGCCAAATTTAGCGGATAGAGAGTGTCGCGTGGTCAGCATAACGAATCCCCACGGCCGTTAATTTCGGTTTTCTATACCTAATTAACTCCGTGGCCTGTAGTCCACAAGCGAACTATACCGACCGAGAGACCTCCGCTTGTCGGCAAGTTAGTGCCAAATTTAGCGGATAGAGGGTGTCGCGTGGTCAGCGCAACGGATCCCCACGGCCGTTAATCTTGGTTTTCTAGGCGTAATACATTAAGAATATATAGAGGTGGCGTGTCTATAGAAGTGAAGCAAAACTCAGACGTCCTCACATAATATTGTATTAATAGAGTAGGTATGGGTGAAAACTATTGACAAAGTTCGTATCCATAGATCAACGCGTTAGTTTTTCTTGAGAAAGATATAATTTTAGTTTTACTGATGTTGAGTTTTATATTATTAGGCTTGCATCAGCATCGTACGGAATCAATGTTACATTAGAATGCAGTAGATTATGGTCTTAAACAAAAAAAAAAAAGTAAAGGTATCCCTGTAACAGAGGACCATAGGGTTGTGAGATTTTGAGGTTCCCACTTTTTCTAGACAATCGGCTCATAGATGGAGGCAAGGTTGTCAGCCTTACGCGCCGTCCGCCCTTTACCCCCAAGAATATTCCTTGTACTCATTTCTGTTACAGGCTGAGTCGACCCCAGGGCCACAGTGAGGCTAGAAGGATTAGGTAAATTGAGAAAAGTCCAATGACCTCATCGGGACTTGAACCCGCGACCATCCGGCTTGTAGCGTAGTGCCTCAACCAACTACTGTACCGCGTGCCCCCAGATTACTTTCTTAGGAGAGCTAATGGCACGGTAAATTTTGTAACATCTAAAATATGGACACTTAGAGTAATTAATTGCATCAGATCAGCCGTTAATAGACATCTTGAAAAGTGCAGACCCCAGCCCACATCCCTGAAGAACACCAGAGGATACGTAGAAAGGCGACGAGGTAGTTCTAGAAGCGCGAACCTTGGACTGTCTGTTGGTTAAGTAAAATGAAACCAGTTAAATTCAAAATCACTAACCTTGGGGTGAGGGCAAGGTAAAAGGCACTACTAACATCGACATAAATGGCATCAGTTTGCTGCAAAGACTGCCGGGTTTCCTCTTTTGGAGTATCTGTAAACATAATTCTTTTCCTAGTGTACAACCCTGAAGACCTAAAAAACTAAGTTTAAAGTAAAAATGGCGGCGTTGAAGAGATAGACTATGTTTGAAGTCGAAGCCAGGAGCGTTAGAATCCCAAACTATACTAACATGAAAATTCTCATAACTAACTTTTTTCATAAGAAGGGGAAATAATTAACAATAATCTCAGGTTCAGTATCAAGGGAAAAGCAATTGTCACCATTGACCAAATTTAGATCATCCAAAGTGGGAATTTCAACCAATGCAATTTCGTTACAAGGTTATAAATCGTACGTGGGTTTACAGTAGCGCATTCTGGAGGAGAAGTCACTAAGTACTCCACCGTCACATGTAAGTCCCTTGTACTGCGGCCACTTCTGGCCTCTTGTACCAGCCCCAGATGATAGGTGAGGGTGATTGTGGAGCAATTGGTGGAATGAAGATTGGCAGGAGAAACCGAAATACTCGGAGAAAACCTGCCCCAGCGCCACTTTGTCCACCAGAAATCCCACTTGACCAGACCCGGGATCGAACCCGGGCCGCCGAGGTGGGAAGCCAGCGACTGATAGCTTGAGCTACGGGTCACATGTCTTAAGCCGGGTCCAGATTTGTTGCGTATCCCTGTATCGTATCTCCGTTGCGTATCGTCCGATGCAACGCGACAAAATTTTGCGTCCAGACTTGTTGCGTATCCCTTTTTATATTCATCAATTAATATTAAATGTCAAAACCACAGATATCAGTGTTAAGGTTGGTTGCGAGACCTGTGTTAATATGACGAGAACTAGCGATCAACCAAGTGCAGCAGAGCCATTTTTCTGGCCTCCCTCAATATTCACAGAATCGCCTATACTGTCCAGCGTTCGGACTTCACCAGGAGAGGGAGGACTGGACTTAGTTTAACTGCCAGCAGAATAAATCTGGTCGGGATTTAATCTCCGTAAAAGACGATTAAACGGCCATTAGGCGAGTCACCTGTATTAGTAACAAAATAAAATTCCTCTGAAACTGAAATACGAAGGCATATGAAATGAATTTGGTTTTAACCTGGTCCCGATGAGGTCATTGGAATTTTTTCAATTTGCCTAATCCTTCCAGCCGAACTATGGCCCTGGGGTCGACTCAGCCTCTAACAGATGAGTACCAGGAGTTAATTAAATAATTTTCCTGGGGAGTAAAGCTCGGCCGGCGCGTAAGGCTGACGACCTTACCGCCAACTGTGATAATTGTGATTGTCTAGAAAATGTGGGACCCTCAACGTCTCATAACCCTATGGGCCTTCACGGCCTGTTGCAGGGATAGCTTTACTTTTTTCTTACTTGGTGCATGGTAGGGAAACACTGGTCCTTTCAGACTTCTCAACATCAGTTGATGTTACATCACGAAAGAATAGGGAAAGAAAACTCCTTTTGATCTCAGCCTCCTTTTATTACAGAGAGAGATTAACCGTTTCTAATTCCAGTCACAGTTCTGGGTTTCTTTGAGGGATCTGGTAAACTGGAATACGAAGTAGAATATTATTTTTTTCCTTGGCACTACAGCCCAAGTGGGCCTAGGCCTACCTCCATGAACTTCTCCGTTCACTTCGGTTTTTCTAGATCTTACACATTCGGTAGGACTCCTTGGGCTGGTGATCAGCTCGTCGCAAGGCCTCTACCTCTACACAAACACAGAAAAACGCACACACATAAACTAAACATCGATGCCCTGAGTGGGATTCGAACCCAGGATCCCGGTTTCCAAGAGAGCGAAGATAGTACATGTCTTAGACCGCTCGGCTACCGTGACCGGCAGCAGAAGAATGACCTCTTCCCCCCCCCCCAAGAACAGCTACAAAACCTTCATCAGCTGTGTTTCCACCTGTCATAATGGAGGAGCCAGATAGTAAACTGTGAGAAGGCTGCATGTTAACTGATGCTAGAATGCCGTGGTACTAGTGTTGTCGCCCCCGAAGCTAAAATATTGTTCCGTGTATTCTGGTAACGCGACAGTGAATAGTGGATTCCGGATTTGATAGCTAAGTTTTTTGGATAATTTCACACGTCGTAACTACAATTCGTTATTACACTTTCAAAATTGCTGCATGTATGACACACACAAACAATTATAACATTTTCAAGGCTAACACATCAACTACTGAACTGCCTTGAAAGACGTCTTCCTGACGAAAACCTCGAGTCCTCCAACTTAGGACTGCTGAACCGGACTTAACTGCTCCTTATAGAGGATCGACATGGACCGCGCACCGAAAATCCAGTTTTATTGTTGCAAAGGGAGAACACACGGAAAACAAACCAGGCGATTCCTAGCCAGCGTCTTCATTGATGCGCTGTTTCCTAGCAACTCGCAATAACACTAATACATCGAGACACATTTATCATTGTTGCCTTGCGTGTATTCGGCCCTGGGGTGTTCACTTGTCCGTTACCTAGCAACGATCTGGCCATCCACGTTATAATATCCTTGTATTATTTTGCAGCAAAATTATCTGTTGCGATGGATCAGGAATCCTTTCTTCACATCAGTGGCATACGTGTGGTCTCCTGGTACAGGTCCTGCATCTGAAGCTTCAAGGATGCATTATCGTTTTTCGGATATTCTGCTTCGCTGCTAAGCCTTGAAACCACTCCCACCAGATATTTTACCAACCACTTCGTATATATGCCACTAAGTTCTGTAGAAAGCGGCGTCCGTAGTCTAGAAGTAACGTTTCCACCTCATGACTCGTAGTACGCGGGTTCAAATACCCGGCGGAGGTCGTCGAATTTTTAAGGGCGGAAAAATTCAGGGAACAGGTCCTCTGGGGGGGACTTTAACCCGTGGGTCCCGTGTCGTAGCTTTACGACACGTAAAAGAACCTCATATCTCCAAAGGAGGTCACTGAGCCAAATTACGGACGTTTCCCGCCCAACAGCAGTCTCTAATACCTCTGGTAGATGGGGGAAGCATTATAGATACCTCTCAGCTAGTAGAGCCGGTCTCGCTGGCTGGGCGGGACTGATGGTAAGCACCAGTACCGGTAGGATATAGAGACTAGTAGAAATCATAGAGGGAAGCACAATGGACCAATACAGGTCTAAGTGCCTGGGGAAACCCACCCTGTCCAATAACTAACTAAGTTCTGTAGACATAGTATAACACTGAACCCCACTGTAATTCTCTATTTTTCTGATAGCATTTATCCTCAAACTGGACACACGAAGTTATTAAACAAATGTCGAACAATTCCGTGACCTTTCCTACCGACTGAGGCGAGCGGTCAGAGAGAATGATCCATATTATGCGTCTTTCTGATGACATGTGGAAGTTCTTCCACGGGTACTTCAGTGAAGAGATTGACTACTTCCGTACTAACCGGACAGCCTCCTGTTTGGGGATTAATTTCCTTAATTGGTTTTATAAAGGGTTCTGACATCTTAACATAGTCTATTGCCGAATTAAAGAGCCTAGGATCTTGTAGAGAAATTCTGAAAGAACGAAACAGGAACTGACATTAGAGCTAACCATTTATCTATGAGAGACGTCAGGTTTATGTGTCTTTGGCATTCCATAGCGGTGACGTGGTTTACTGTGGTATAGCTTCAGCTCGTTTTTCAAAACAGCGGGAAGGACAGATGTGCTTGGCGAGACGTTTCATATCTTTGTCTCAGTCTGCGACTTTGGATTCTCATGTAAGAATTCATAAACCCTCTGGTTCTACTAGGCTGAATAACGTCTTTTATGTGGACACTATCGTACTATTTGCTTTGTCGGCCTTTAAACTCTTTCTTTATTTCTTTCTTTCTTTCTTTCTGTCTTTCTTTCTTTCCTTTAGATATTTTAAAAGCCTAGTTTATATGTCTGTTGCATGAGGTGTCAACGGTTTTGATTTGTCTAACATAAATCGAATCCTTCACGAGAACTTAGAACCCATGGCGGGTGAACTGCAAGTTCAGTTGCAAGTACCATGTCCAAATTAAACACAGTATTAGCTACTGCAAAACAACTCCCTGTTTTATGAACAGATTCATCTGATTTTGTGAGCACATGCCCTGATAAATTGGAGAGAAGTTTGTCGGACCAACGAATTTCTTTCAAATTGAAAGTAAGCAGGCGGAAAAACTTTCAAAGCTGATAATTTCAGTATCTGAATCTTCCTCTGCTTGAAAAAAAAATGTTTCAATGAGCTTTCCACTATGCTCAGGACGGGAGCTGATCTGACTAATTTACTGATTTCAGAATGAAGGTTTCCAGGCCATCGATTAGTTTGCTCAACGTGACCTTTCTGAAAGGTCTAATTAACTTTGTTTCTTGACAAGCCCCATTTTACGAGAGACAAAACTTATTCGTCGTTGTGAGTGAGCTTTGCGCGTCAGATTACAATGTAAACACGTCTGCTGATGCGTCCATATAGTAGTGTGATAACTGTGAGGAACTTACGAGGGATAATGTAAATGAACACTCTCTTATCAATAATAGACATACGGACGTATTATCCTCTGAGATGGAATGTACTGCATCGCCTATGAGAGATAATGATTTTCTCAGCGTGCGGCTGGAAGCAGTACGCTTAAAGGAGCAGTGGATGCAGCAGACCACACACTTGCTGTAAGGCTTGGAAACGTTGGCATTGTGTAGAATCTGAAAATTCATTTAAGTGTTCATGAGAGCCCTCCACTGGTCCCTATCCTAAACCAGATAGATCCAGTCCATACCACCTCATCCATTTTGATGTTATCCAACCATCTACGTCTTGTTCTTCTTAGTGGTCTCTTTCTTTATAGCTCTCCCACCAATAACGTATATACATTCCTCTTCTCCCCATTCGTGCTACAAGCCCTGCCTACCTCGTACACCTTGACTTGATCATTCTAATTACACTTTGTGAAGAGTACAAATTATGAAGCTCATTACACAGTTTTCTCCAACCTCCCTTCATTTCAACTCCCTTCGGTCCAAATATTCTCCTCAGCGCGCTTTCTCAAACACCTTCAGTCTAGTTTTTCTTTTATTGCTAATGGGTTGGGACTAAGTCCCTTGTACTGCGGCCACTTCTGGCCTCTTGTACCAGCCCCAGCTGATAAGTGAGGGTGATTGTGGAGCAACTGGTGGAATGAAGGTTGGCAGGGGAAACCGAAGTACTCGGAGAAAACCTGCCCCAGCGCCACTTTGTTCACCACAAATCCCACTTAACCAGACCCGGGATCGAACCCGGACAGCTGCGATGAGAAGCCAGCGATTAACCGCTTGAACTATGACGCGGCCTACCTTCAGTATATGATCCTTCCATAAAGTCAGACACCATGTTTCATACACATACAAATTCACAGGCAAAATTATATTTCGGTATATTATAATTTTGACGTTTTTAGATAGAAGGCGTGAAGACAAAATGTTCAGGACTGAATGGTAGCAAGCATTATCCGAATTCACGCTCCTCTTAATTTCCTCCTGAATCAAGATCTGATTTGTTACTGTCGTTCCGAAACATTTTAACTGTGCTACATTTTCAATGGATCTTTAACTATGATCTTTTATGATTTTCCCCTGTATTTTGGTGACGAGAGAGCAACATATACATAGTTTTCTCTGCGTTTACTTATAGACCAACTTGCTTACTACCATCAATTAAAACTTCTGTGTTTTTCTTTACGATATTGCCACATGTATGAGGGTACACGTAATGAAAATAACGTGTTCTAGAGAGGATGATTGGGTTTATTGGCATCTCGGTGACAAGTTCTCTTAATTAGATTCAATTAGAAACCTATCGCTATTCTACACACATTCATTTTACCGTTGCACACGCACTAAAATTATCCATCTTCAATAGCCGTCTCCTGGCAAATGATCTCAGCATATAATTAACATTTCAAATCACTATGAAGTCTTCTTGCCATTTATTGCTCAATCAACCTGGAACCTCGGAACTGAACTAAAATTCATCTCAGCTGCAAGTGGACCCGCATTACTCATATACGTGTATAGCCGCGGTACGGACAACGCAGAAAAACAGTTCTACTGTTACGTGTCGGAGATCACACAGAAAATTAAAGTCACGTGATAGCTACCTAGCTAGTTCATTGGCGCGCTGACTGCTGCCTAGCAATGAGCTGTAACTTTCGTCTATTGAGACACAGTTTCTACTGTTGCGAGTTGGAACGTGTTTACGGAGCCGTTGCCTGAAAATGTGTTGATCAAAGTCGTTACAGTATCTATGTGATCTCCAATAGATTCACATCATCAGTTATGTGTCCTACCTGGCTTTCCTGGACCTTCCTAATGTCATATTCTAAAGCAAAGTTGAAAAGGAGTTGCGATAAAACATCTCCTTTTCTTAGGCCATTCTGGATAGGAAATTTATCAGACAAATGTTTTTATCTATACGGAGTTAAATATACGTTTCGTTTAAACACATTTTAATCAGCTTAACTAGTTTCATGGGTATCCCAAACTCTAAGAGATTATTGTACAATACTTCCCTTCTAACTGAATCATAGGCTTTCTTAAAGTCTATGAATAGCTGATGTACTGTCTCACTGTACTTCCACCTTTCCTCCAGTATATGAGAATGCAAAAGGCCTGATCAGTGGCTAATCTGTTACGCCAAAACCCACACTGACAATTTCCAGTAATTTCTCCTATATATGGACTTAACCTTGAGAGAAGGATAATGGATATAATTCTGTATGAAGTTGATTGCAGTGATATCACACGATAATACTACAGTCAGTTTTATAGCCCTTCTAAATTTATGAATCTCTGACCGTAATGTTTGACTTCCTGCTTAAATCAGTTCTACCGGAATTGACAACTACCTGGTGATTTATACTATTTCGACTTTGCAACAACAATTTTAGCCTCAGAAGAACTAAGATCAATTATTAACGGCTCAGCTGTGTACATTTCTGTCTGCCTAACATCACTGACGCTATGTACATTCAATAACTGAGAACAACAGTTCTTCCACCTATTCAAAATGTTGTGGGAATCTGCAAGCAGATCACCGTTCTCATCTTTCACTAAGTTATTTCTAGATTGGTAACCCTTCTTAACCTATTTTTTCCTCTATACAAATTTCGAATGTTCTTGTTCTTACTGTTCGTTGCAAGTACATCAGTCGTGTCTTTCAGATATTCCCTCTTTTTATTTCTGAAATATCTACTTACTTCATATCTTATAATTTTCAAATTAACCCAATTTATTTCGCTTGTATCCTGTAATCACTGAAATTTGGCCTGTTTCTTTTTATCTAATAATTTTGAGCATCCTTCATCGAACCATTACTTATGCTTCTTCAATTCATAATAACCTGGACTCACTTTGGCTGAAATTTTGATATTCTCTGTAACAGTTTGCCAAGCTCAATTAATATCTACCTCAGTGTCTAAGTTTTCTAGAGCTGGGAACCTATTTGAGATTTCAACACGATACTGCTCTATCTCGAGATTGAACAGCTCCATTCTGTGCGTTTCTCGTTTATTCACTGCCAGTCTCTCCCTAACTGTTGCTACCATCAGATTCCGGTCAGTATTACCACTTGCTCCCCTGAAAAATCGAACATCAAGTATATTTGAGTGCCGCCTCCTACCTAACAAAATATGGTCCATTTGACTAGAAGTCTTTCCATCGGTAGATATCCAAGTAAATTTATTAAATTTACGTTGTGGGAACATTGTACTTTTGATAGTCGGATTTTCGTGTGTGCAAAGTTTACTTCTCTAACTCCATTATTATTATTATTAATTTCGTGTAAATTCTAATTCCCAATTGGTGGTTTGAAAATGTCTTTCCCACCAACTTTGGCATTGAAATATCCTAACAATATTCTCATATGATACGTAAGAAATTTATAGAATACACGTTCTAGTTCCTCGTATAAGCTGTCCTTCATATCATCAGTTTTATCCTCCGTTGGGGCTTGAACATTCAGAACGATGATATCACAACAGCGACCTCTTAGTATTATTCACGACATCCTCTCTCTACCAAATTCTGCCCTTTTAACTGCTGATATGATTCTCTTATGTACAAAAGAAACCTGTACTTAATTCATGATTCTCTTTCCACTTTTCATAGACAAATGCATATTCGCCTGCTGGTTCGGTGCCGCCTCTGTCCCATCTGACCTCCTGTCCTCCCACTAAGTCTAACTTATATTTTGATAGTTCTTTGGCAACTGTCCTAAGCAGACTTTCCCTCTATAGACTTCTTACAATCGATGTACAAAATTTCACGCCCATTTTCTTTAGCTTCGGTTGTTTATCCAAAGAATCTGTCTAGGTCCGAAGCCCTTTGTGACATTTCGAACAAGTTTATTTTTTATGTTGATGAGTTGTTAGCCCCACGCCAAACCCACAAGCTGGAGAACGGTCGCTTGTCGGCTGTCCGGGACTGTTTATTCAATATATTTGTAGCTTCCACATCTGGAGGCCGTTTCCTCCCTCTGAAACCTGAGGGCGCGCCATGCAGTGGTGACAAGGACCCACCTAAGATGGGACTGGTGTTAGTTAGAGGAAATTATCGCTGTTTGTTGTGAAAAGCGTATAAAATCCACGGACACGCTCTGTGGACAAAATAGGGCGATTCCGAATGTTAAAAAATACATTACGTCCAGTAACCAATGTGCTTTGAAGGGTTAGTATGCTTCTTCTCAAGAGCTGATGCTTTCATTGTATATTTGCAGTCATAAAATCTTCTGAAACTGCAGTAGGTAAGAACGCAACTATAGTTCTGCATGAAGTCTTTAGGCTTAGTAATGTTGATTAATTTGTTGGGCGATAACACCATGTCGTGGCCGACTAGTGGCCCGGAATTAACCACTGTTTAGTCACATCACCTTGAAGAAAGACAGAGTCAAATTCATCAATAAACAAATAAATCAATCTACACAACACGGTGACGTCACCCAGCAATAAAAATGCGATCAATATGCCGGTAATTACCTGTCACTCAAAAGTAGGAAAACTTCGATTTTTCGGTTCTGTTTGTAAATTTGCATGCATTATTTACGAGAAATAATCACGTGTTTGGATGCTCGTCTCCATCATTGTTTCATTCACAAATGAATTTATAGGATTTATATTAAATATCTTGTATAAAATACTTATAAGGTCAGTGCTATCTTATGCCTCTGAGACCTGGTCACTGTCAAGATCGTATGAAAGACTGTTAAGTATATTTGAAGGGAGGATCCTGAGCTATATCTTTGGACCAGTGGAAGAAAATGGAATATGGAGGAAGAGGTATAACCATGAGCTATACAAACTATTTAATGAACCAGACATTATTGGATTTATAAAAGTGAAAACGCTTGAATGGGCTGGACACATAATACGTGTCAGCAAGAATCGAATGATTGAGAAAATGCTTAATACTAAACCAGAAGGAAATAGGAAAGTGGCAAGACCAAGATTGAGATGGGAAGAATGTGTGTGGCAGGACATAAGAATTTTGGGTGTAAAGAACTGGAGGAATGTAGCATCGAATGGAGAAGAATAGCGAGCAATCCTGAGGAAGGTCAGGGCTCACAAAGGGCTGTCGTGCCACTGATGATGATGATTTTAAATATCTTAGGATTGGAAAACATTAAACAGCAATGAATTTTCATTTTCAGCCATATTCGTTTATTATAAATTCTACTTCAAATGAAGATCAATTTGGATTCTGTCAAAGTAAATAAAAATAAATACTCATAAAACGAAGAATGTTTCATATATATTATGGAAATAGTAGATAATTAACAAATATAAATAATAACCATATTATTGACTACTAATTAACACGTACATTAACATCTATTATTAAACAAAACGCTCTTGTTGCTGTATAATTGATAAAATACAAAGGAAATCAGTCACAGGTCCTACCTCTATGCAGTGCAATACATCTAATTGTAATTAGATTAGCCAAGTAAGGATCAGTGTTTATGACCTGTTTAATGTAATACGTCTACGATGCACTAATTCTGTCATCAGATTCATATCTGAATTAACTGAATAACTTGAAATTTGAATGCCATACAGTACGCATTCACATAACTATCTCATTTTCTAATGTGATTTGTTTTAGCATGATCTACAATGTTTCTTCAACATTTAGGACATCAAAGAAAGTTTTACACACGAGTTCTAGATATATTTGAGCTGAAAATCGAGCAAGGTGACTCAGGCAGAAAAGTTTCTGACTTGTACTTCTTAGGTGTCTGGTTCGAATCTCGGCCGGAACAACGCCTATTCTGAGGCTTCTTGTGGCTTTCCAAAGCTCCTTCAGACAAATGCCGGGATATTATCTTGAAATATGTCACGACCGAAGGTATTATTCATTAATCATCCTAAGACCGAAGAGAGATGAAGTGACTGGAGGTCTGAGAAAACTGCATAATGAGGAGCTTCATAACTTGTACTGTTCTCCAAGTATAATTAGAATGATCAGGTCAAGGAGGATGAGGTGGGCAGGACATATAGCACGAATGGGAGAGACGAGGAATTAATATAGGATATTGGTGGGAAAACTATAAGGATAGAGACCACTAGGAAGACCAAGGCGTAGGTGGGTGGACAATATTAAAATTGATCTTAGAGAGATAGGATGTGATGGAATGGATTGGATTGATCTGACTTGGGATAGGGACCAGTGGAGTGCTCTTGTGAATACGGTAATGAACTTTCGGTTTCCATAAAATGCTGGCCAGTTCTAGAGTAGCTGCACAATTGGTGGCTTCTCAAGACAGGTTCAGCTCCATAAGTAAATTAATTTTCTCATCCTAACATACGATACTACCTACATAGTCTGATCTACTGAAAGAGTTGTTAAATAAATCGTAAGTAAATATATATATATATATATGAGCTGACATATATTATTCAGTCTTACGTGCAACACCACATCCCACAAATCTTTTTAACTTTAAAAGTATAAAAGTACAAAATTTAAAAGTTTAAAAGTTCACTACATGTTTCCGCCAACATGGCCATCATCAGGTGTTAAAATATTTTTGATGAGGAAACTGCTGTCTTGTATTGCTAATATATACATAGGTCCCTTCGATGCACTTGTGTGTTGGAATTGGTGCGTTGTGTTCTTCCTTCCTGTACGTATGTCTTGCTGCGTGTCTTGTTCCTGAATATTTTGCTGAGTTGGACTGACATATGAAACTGGTTTTATGGTATTTGACTCTCACGAACCAGAATTTAATACCTTCGACAGATTTAATCAAACTGTGACCAGTAGCTTCATAGATGAACAATGCGAACGGACATATCGAACAACTCTGCATCCCGGTAGTGAATTTTAGACATTTCGCACAAAGAACCCTTAAATATTTACAATTAATAACTTTTAATTTATTACTTACTTATGGATCTGAGCCCTTCTTGAGAAGTCGCCAATTGTGCAGCCACTCAAGAATTTCACAGAATTTTATGGAACCCGAAGGTTCATTACAGTGTTCACAAGAGCCCTCCACTGGTCCATATCCTGAGCCAGATTAATCCAATCCATCCCATCCCATCCGATATCTCTAAGATCCATTCTAATATTGTCCATCCACCTACTCCGTGGTCTTCCCAGTGGTCTCTTTCCTTCTGGCTTTCCCATCAATATCCTATACACATTCCTCGTAGCCCCCATTCGTGCTATATGCCCCGCCCACCTCATCCTCCTAGACTTGATCATTCTAATTATACTTGGAGAAGAGTACAAGTTATGTAGCTCCTCATTGTGCAGTTTTCTCCTACCTCCTGTCACTTCATCTCTCTTCGGTCCAAATATTCTCCTCAACACCCTGTTCTCAAACACCCTCAGTCTATGTTCCTCCCTTAATGTCAGAGACCAAGTTTCACACCCATACAGAACTAGAGGCAAAATTAAATTTTGTATATTCTAATTTTTATGTTTTTGGACAGCAGACAAGAAGATAAAAGGTTCTGGACTGAATGGTAGCAAGCATTAACGGAGTTCAATCTCCTCTTAATTTCCTCCTGAATCAGGTTTCGATCTGTTATCGTTGTTCCCAAATATTTGAACTGTGCCACATTTTCAAGACATCTGTTTCCTATCTTTATGTCATGATTTTGCCCTGCATTTTGGTGACGAGACAGTAACACATACTTAGTTTTCTCTGTATTTACTTCTAGACCAACCTCCTTACTTGCATCAATTAAATTTAATTTATTAGAGCGCAAGAATTCGTTTTACATATCCTAATAATGGAACACTAATAGAGACACAACACAGTAGTTCCTAATAGTGTCTATTGCACATTATATTCTACTTAGCTGTTATTAACACTTGAATGGGTCTAGAAATCTGTGGCATTAGGGTTAACCTTGAAATTGTGAGTAAATCAGACTTATTCTAATGATCAATGCTGGCAACAAGGGGATAATAATTATTAATTTTAATATGTTTACTTATCACACGGTAAACACTTCTTACATGGTCAAGAAGGTTTGTTACCTTTCTTTGCCTATTTACACGAAACTCAGATATAGTTAAGCAAGTACTAGGCCTATAGTTTGCCGGATCTCTTGTACCAGCATTTGGGCAGCAGAAATGTTACTCCTATTGCTAGGAGCAAAGACAAAATGCTCCCCCTTATATTGCACCTATATTAACAAACAAAATGTCAATAAATTCTGAATTTCCATCAATATTTTACCAGCATTTCTGTCATAAATTCTGAACCACAACTTCTACTTCCATAATATTATGAACTTCTATTTGTGATCCACAGCCTTCTAAATTTGTGTCTTTCCATGTGTCCACGGTTTAGAGTAATACTCTTCTACTTCCTTGCCGGGTGGAATTTCTTTTTTCTATAGAATACCTTTGAATTGTGGGACAATTTATATAACGCGTTCTTGGGAGCAGCACACATTAATTGTATATCGGATGAGTTCGATTGATGGATTATATACAAAATGGGAACCATTAAATATAATGGTAAACCGTCACTTAGGAAACTATTTCATATGCATTTCTTTTTGGTACATTCTCGACTACATCTATTGGTCCTTCTCAATTTGTACCACGAAGCACATCTTCAGTTGCTCTGAGTTATGAGCTAAAACAATTTACGAACTCTATTTTCTCGTGACTGTTCATGGAGCTATAAATTATTGCTCATGCAACGACGATAAATCACGGCCTATTAGAAGGCTCAGTTCCCCAACTCAGACTCAGCATCATGACCAAAAGTGAACTTTGAGATTAGCTGTGTTGAATCTTCGGCTTCTGCTATGGTAGCGTTATTTACCATTTAGTGATACAGATCCGACTTTATCCTATAATTAATGTGTGTAACTGTGACAGAATATTTTACTCCTTCAAACACTCACCTCTCTGATATCAATCTTCCCGTCCTGGTTGTCATCATATGCTTCCATGAAACATTGCTTCAGTTCCACCAACATGGCGTCAGAAACAGCCTGTAAATGGATAAGAGAAAAATATATTCTATGTAATCGAATGTTGTAAAAATTTTCGAAAAAGTACACTCTCTATTTGACAAGAAACTACTCAAATACGGTAATATTATTGTAATATTAATTGAATAGCATTCAAATGAAGGACAGTATTTTCTGGGAAGAATGAAAGAAAGGTTTCTTCTTCCGATACGAGATACATCCTAGTCTCAAACAATTCCTACGGTTCTATCACGTTAATAATACCACCATCCAACAAAGTTGTGGTAATAAACCTTTTATTTCTTCCGATATGTTGATTCTAAACCTGAGTAAAAGTTTCCATCATATCACAGTTTTACGAGTATATTCTAAGGTGGAACCAAACCAGCGCGTTTTTTTTTCAGTTACTTATATTTTTCTTTGTGTTTTTAAAGGGTTGTGAGACATTTGTGATATCTCCTCAAAAACCAATATCACGCTGATGGGCTACTTGTTAATCTAAGATTTAGAAGGTTAAATTATTTTGGACTCACAATTTATATATCTAATCAGCCAGCTCATGTGATTAGAAAATGAGAATCTGCGTGTAGTTCTAATGTCCGGTGTGTTCGTCTTCGGTTTATGCTCCTCAAATTAGCATCGGGGAAAGTTTTCAGTGTTTTTATATTTTCTGCTCCTTTTTCATAATATTATCCACAATTCACACATTATCACCATAAACGTCATGGTTATTTAGCCTCGGAAATGGAAAACGCGTGATAAAATCACAAAACGAGATGTCTCGTTTCATGTTGTTGGAAATTATTCATCGATTTTAACGAACGTGAAATTGTCTGAGAGCTGAATTTGGATTACATTAGATTAAATTAGGTTAGGTTAAATTAGGTTAATTTAGGTTAGGATCGGTTACTTTAGTTTAGCGTAGGTTAGGTGAATTAGGTCTGGTCCCTACTCAGTTCTCTGTCCGATGCTGTGTGCTCTGTAATCCGACGGAGCAATACCTTCACGGAGAACCAGTGCCAATGCACGGTCGTTCAGCCGAAATGAGATATGTACAGAAACCGATGGATTACTATGGATCACGGACATTCACGTTGGAGCCTGAACTTCCTTCCCCGCAGACGCCCAAGGCTCAGCGGGTTGTTGGGTGGGATATGTATCGGGTGCTCAAGTGAAGCCATGACAGCACAGAACTACGTGTGTCAAATTCTAAGGTTAACGGGTGTTTTCGGGACACTCCCCATGGTTAGAATTTGGTGTAGGGTGTACGGAATTCTCGTTATCAAGTGTCATCAAGTTCAGATCAGAGATCAAGAGCTGTACGAGGTTTCAGATCCATCATGTACGAGTCAGGATACGAGACAGGCACTAGGGACCCTCCTTATGACTGCTACCTTGATGTGGTTGAAGGGATTTTGTGCATCTTCAACCTCAAGAGAGGATCAAAGAAGAGCTCTATCTTCTGGGACGTACCGTTGAAAGTCAATCGAGTTTCGGAGAAATATGTCGCCTCCATCTTCAGGGTCGAGCAATAAGTCAAGCAAGCATAAAATTTGTAGTGCGCTTTACGGAAGAAACGACATATGTAAATATACTTGAGTTTCCCACAGGCGTGTGAATGCCGGAAACATGTTGAAAATAGAACCTACTATTTTCTTAATAACGATGTAACAGTCTACATCAGTAACTTACAATGGCGTAGTCTCGGTCACACGGTATAATGCGTATAGCAGTTGCTATGAGAAGCTTAAATCTCGCACAAAATGTCGCAGCACTGTACTTGGCTCTGCTGCTATATTCCTGTGACTGACGGTGTCCCGACACGCTGTACCCAACTTCATTAATACTTCACACACTGTGGTACGGACGCTGCCAATTTTAGACCTGTTCGTTAGGGCCTGCACATGTACGGACTATGTAACACGTCTTTCCTGTTATCGAAAATTACTGTCTCGTTGACTGAACAAGATACAGAAAATTACCCGTTAATGCATCAGAGACAACGATTCGCGGCTCGACTAAGCTGTACTAAGATACGAAATATGAACATTTCTTCAAAACCGACATAAAACTAATGTTTAAGACTAACTTTTTACTTCATAATTTCTTTGCGAAATCTTATATAGGTATTTAAGAAACCTATTTCGTCTGCATGAATTATACAACGTAGAATGAGACGAAAAAATTACTGTGAATGGCGATAAAGGAAGAACATCGAAGCAGACGGTAGTAGCCTGTTTTAAGGCATGTACTATTTCGGCATTCATACATAGATGGCGAATACACCATGAAAAATGCAGCCAGAAGAGTCGGTAATGTAGACGAGATTCGAATGAAATAGGTCTACCTCCAGAATAGAAGTGCAAGGCTTAATAACCGTATCAGATTGCCTATTCGTAGCAAGAAGTGCATCTACTTAACACGCAATTCGGAAGCAATATACAGGGCTTGGATAAAGTATTGGGGACGCTACACATGCTGTACACAGTTATTTATTAACATGGTGCTGGACCGCTTTTTGTCTTCAATACAGCCGCAGTCCTTCTTGGAATGGAGTCAAGCAAGTTTTGAACAGTCTCCAGCGGAATTCTATGCCATTTTTCTCGAAGAACATCTTCAAGTAGCTTTAGAGATGTTGGAGGTGGGAGTTTGTTCCTCGTTGTAGTATCCAAAAACGATCAGATTTGTTCAATGATGTTCAAATTTGGTTATTGTGCTCGTCAGGGAAGGCGAAGTTCATCTTTATGCTCTTCAAGTCATGACTGAACAGTTCCAGGTGTGTGAATGTGGACATTTACGACTTGGAAAACTGCACCGTTGTTCGGAAATAACTTCTGGTTCATGGGATGCACATGATTATCCAACCTGTCCATGCAATTCAGTGCAGTAATTCGGCCATGAAAAGTGAGGTCAAGAAAATGCTGCATTAAGATACTACTGCCCAAACCACCACAGAACTTCCTCCGTGTTGGGACCAGGCATCCGCGTTATACACTTCGTTGGGTGTTATATAAATGTAAAACTCTTCCTGATGTAGGCAACAGCGTAAAAGCGCGAAGGTCGACTCATCAGACCATATAACTCGAGCTTTTCCGGTTGTCTGATGTCGAGGTTTTATGGTCGTGACACCATCATTTACGTATCTGGGCATTTATTTCATTAATCGAAGGTTTTGCAATTGCAGCCCTACGGTGGTTGCTGGATTTTTAAAGGTCACGTCGGACAGTTTTTGTGGAAACAGGGTCTTTAAGATGAATATTCAGTTCTGCTGTCACTTGTGTTGCGGTAGTTGTGTGATTTTTCGAAACGATTCTTCTCAATTTACGGCGATCTCTTCCTGTCAATGTTGATTTTCGCCCACTTTTCCTCCACATTAGCGATGTCTTCCCATGATTCGTGGATGCCGACACAACCCTAGAAACTGTTGCTCTTGATACATCCAATAATGTGGCAGTTTTTATCACAGATGCTCCAGCTAAGCGTGCACCAACGATCTGTCCTCTTTCAAAATCGGAGAAGTCACGTATTTTCCGACTCTCTTGCATGGACTGTCACTCAGCACAATCACTATGCACATATACGAACACTACAGAGTGTAAACAACGGAAGAACAATATTTAGTGTTTCCGACTGAAGTTCTTTCAATATAACCAGCACAAAAATTCTATTCCTCAATTTCTTAGTGTTTATATTATTTGGTTCACTCCTGTATATTTGCACTACAAACACAAGTAACTTCGGAAACATCACAGACTTAGGCTGATTCACCTGCCTGAAGGTTAAAATATTTACAGATATCAAGATCTTGCCTCAGCTACTGTTCAGTGTCATTTTGCATACATTTTACACTTATAGCGAGAGATACGTTGACCTCCTCAATTTCACTTCATATTACAGTTCTACTTTTAAATTAATTACATAATGAATCGCCTGTCACAGTTAAACACTCTTTGATCACATCACTGCCTTCAGAGGACCAAGATTTCGTATTTACAAAGCAATGGAAGTCACTTGGCTTTGTCAGTAGACTGACATTAATAAAATACCTCTAGACGTGATCGTAAATTACGTTTTACGTCCTCATCTTTGTTTGTAGCTATTTCGTTGTTGTCAGAAAATCACAAATACTCCTCTCTGGTTATTTTTATTACCACTGCACTGAGAAACCATTTCCTTTCCGTCCAACAAATGCACTCAAAATATAAACGTTTATTGTATTGAGAATCTATTTTATTCCTTTCCAATAGAAATACTAAAAATATAAACATTTTTCTAGCTAACACGAAAACCACAAAGCATACACACAAACATTCGCCTAGAACATAGGCTTACCAAGAGTCAAGGTCGGTCGGAACTATATTGCACAACCAGTAGCTAAAGAGGTGCGCCCCGTTCGAATACTAAAAGCTAAGAACTGTTGCCACCACGTGCTGTGTTTCACATTGCACGAATTCCAGCTTGGGTGCAATGCTTTGCATAGCAGCAGCTGCTAGTGCCTGCACAACTGCAAGTCGTTAACTAGGCAATATCCCCTTAAAAATATAGGTGCCCAATCGTCAACAAGCCGGTCACGGTAGCCGAGCGGTCTAAGGCGTGCACTGTCTTCGTTCGTTGTGTACACAACACACAGCACATAGGAAACATCTAACCATAAGCCATACAACCTCAAGCTGACATCTCCCATCTTCGGGATGAAGTAACAAGGAGGAGCTTAGCATTTTACATCAAATGTTTTAAATATTTTAAATATTTTAACATTACCTTTTTAACTTAAAACAGTTTCGGATGGAAAGTGAGAATTGATAGTGTACTCAACTATCCTAGCAAGTGTTGTGCTTTTACACGTCAACATATTGTAGCAGCTTCCACACGACAAACATAGCTGTGAACATCATAAACAACGACAGTGTTTTCATAATTGTAGCAAGTGCCTCTGATGATGGTTGTAGCAAACCGAAACATGTAAGGCAGAAGTGATAAAGAAGTGACCTACAAATTGTTGACAAAGTTTCACACCCATACAAAACTGCGGGCAAAATTATAGTTCTGTGTGTTTTAACGNACCTACAAATTGTTACACTCGACGGACTTTCTATTAACTTTGTCAGAGACAAAGTTTCACACCCATACAAAACTACGGTCAAAATTATAGTTCTGTGTGTGTTTTAACCTTTACTTTTCAAACAGAAGATGAACGACCAAAAGCTTCTGGACTGAATTATCGCGGTTTTTATAAAGTAAGCGGTGAGGACAGGTGGGGTGATGAGACTGAAGGCGGGCTGATTTCGAAATAATCTATTTCTTCTGCTAAGACAGGTAAAGCTATATCCCTATAACAGGCCATGGAGGCCCATAAGGTTGTGAGACGTTGTGGGTCCCACATTATCTAGACAATCGACTCGTAGATGGCGGTAAGGTTGTCAGCCTTACGCGTCGGTTGCCCTTTACCCCCGAGGAAGATTCCTGGTACTCATTTCTGTTAGAGGCTGAGTGAACCCCAGAGCCATAGTGCGGCTGGAAGGATTAGGTCAATTAAAAAAAATCACCTCATTGATACTCGAACCCGCAACCTCCCGGGTTGTAGCATAGTGCCTTAACCAACTACGCTCCCGCGTGACCCCTCTGCTAAGATGGGCTCCAAAGAATTCATTGAATGGATGGGTCGGGCGCCAGTAGTTATTCCGAGGGGGAATAAACTGCAGAACAAAAGGTTTGTCCTTTACAGTTGGGTCTGTAGTGGCCTGGTTCGTGGAGAGAAGTGACTCCTCTCGGGCCGTGACTTGGATGACCAGGAGTGCACTCAGATGCAAAATCAATCACGCACAAACAACATCGATCGATAGTTCACTAGAGATTTATTAGTAACTTCACAAATACTAGATGTACAAATTAACTGTGATCACCCGGTTAAGAGTGTCAATTAAATTCGGCACTACTTACAGAGGCCAAAATGTTACAAGTGTTTGTAATTTAAACATGACCGGAGATAAGCTGGGCGCGTGTGTCTTCGATGAATGAATTTTTTAGTCTTTCAGTCAGCAGTTGGTTTCACACATTTCTGGCTAAAGACGTCCCCATTTAGACTTTGATTGGCTCGACTAGGCGAGCTGGGAGGCTGTTTAATTTTCATTCTCCAATTAGAGAAAAATCAAGTGTTTGAGGTTTTAGAGGCTGACCTCAGTCGGTTGCTAAATATCTGTCAATTAAAATTTGGGGTAGCGTTGGTCCAGAAAGACCCTACTAAAATCAAGAATTCTGCATACATCAAAGTTTAGGCTATTGAAACATCCTGGTTTCTTACATCCGACTGACTCAGACTGATTTTCTGTCGTGCAGACGACTTCAAGCTTGGCCTGATCCAACTTCCTTAGATCAAGAAAGGGACCAACTCTCCCGGAAAAAAGATGAACTAATTTTGAGCCCAAAGTAATTAATTTCAAAGAACCTATCTTTTTTATTGCTAGTGGGCTGGGACTAAGCCCCTTTTACTGCGGCCACGTATGGCCTATTGTACCAGCCCCAGATGATAGGTGAGGGTTATTGTGGAGCAATTGGTGGAATGAAGATTGGCAGGGAAAACCGAAGTACTCGGAGAAAACCTGCCCAGCGCCACTTTGTCCACCACAAATCCCACTTGACCAGACCCGGGATCGAACCCGGCTCGCCGCGGTGGAAAGCCAGCGACTAACCGCTTGAGCTATGGCGCTGTCTAAGAACCTATCATACTAAATGAATCAAAGGTTCCCCTAATTTTAAAGGCTACATGAATCCAATCTCCGCTCAATTTCCTCCTGAATCAAATTTTGATCTGTTACTGTCGATCCCAAATATTGTAATTATGTCACATTTTCAAATGATATACGATATTAGCTATCCTCATGTTATGATTTTATCCTGCATCTTGTTGACGAGTCATCAACATATACGTACTGACTTTTCTCTGCGTTTTTGTCCAGTCCAGTCTCCTTACCAGAATTAATTAGAGCTTCTGTGTTTTCTTTGTCTTATCTCCCAATAGATTTACATCATCAACATAGAAAAGAAGCTGATTTATCATATCCAATTTCTGCTCCATCTGGTACTCTTGCATGTTCCTAGTAGCATATTCTAAAGCAAAGTTGGAAAACAATGGCGATTAGACCATTCTGGATAGGAAAATTATCAGACAAATGTTTATCTACACGGACTTTACTATACGTTTCATTTAAACACACTTTAATCAGCCTGGCTAGTTTCATGGGTCCCCCAAACTCTATCAGAATATTGTACAACACATCCCATCCTAAATGAATCATAGACTTTCTTGAAGTCTACGAATAGCTGATGTACTGTCTCAGGGTACTCTCATTTTCTACAGTATCTGACGAATGTAAAAGTTCTGTTCGGCAGTTGATCTGTTACGTCGAAACAAACACTGATCATCCCCCAAAATTTCTTCTATGTATGAACTTAAACCCGAGAGAATATTTTTTATTATGGAAATACTAATCCATGTTCGTATTATTCATCTGAGAAGAAACATCAACTGATGAATGGCGTTCCGTTAGGTTTACGTGTATCATATTCGTAATCTACTGACCCAAATACGTGTATTTTTCGCTTGGTGAAGAGGACGTGGAAGATAGAAACAAAATAAGGAAAAATAAATTGGTTCTGACATTTTGAGGCAAGAATAATGGCCTTCGATGCGAGATGACTACAGCCAAGAAAACAGCTGACTACAATTTCATATTTCTTCAGGTGAATGATCAATAGCTCTGGCTGTTTCTTTGGGTTTCCTTGCTCTGTCTGGGTGTTTTGTGAAACTACGCAGAAGATAACAAACGGCAGAAGTATCCGATCTTTCTTCAAGTTGTTTCCAAAGTTGGTGAAGTTGAAGCCATTCCAGTGTGAAACTGTTTTCACTGCGTGTATATGGCTACAAGTCGGAAATAAATCACTTAATTTCTTGGTGTATAAGTTGTATCATGGAAAAATAATTTCGGCGAATGTACAGTATTGCTACAAGCACACATACGTATTGCTTGGCACGGCTTGGTAAACAAGTTCCCGCGTGGAGACAGATTCTTGGTAAAGAGTCTGTTGTTAGGTTACGCAACAATTGAAGAAGCTGCGTTTTCCGTGTCCTCGGTGATGTCACAACAGTGGATTATGATCATGAGACGTGTTTTGTGTAGATTCGACCGACGCGCCAATAGGCTGGCTGGATAGCTATCACGTGATTATGTGTTCACTATAGGTCTATATCTGTTCCTCGGCTACATAAGTAAGGCAGTTACGAGTAGTACCAGCGGCAGAAGCACGCAAACAAGCAAGCAAGCAATAAGCTCGAGGAATACAGAAGAGTACAAAAATTGAACCTGTGAAGATTTAATGTGTGATTTGATGTAGCACGGCGATAGTGGGAGCGTGTGATTTAGTGAGACTTTTGTAGTTCCTGTGTTATAAATTCGTGAAGACTAGTGGAGACTGAGTGAAGAGATTAGCGTAGAGTGCTTTGTAGTGTGAAAACCAGTAAGTGTTATAAATGTTTGTAGTTACGACCTGTAAGTATGCAATGAATCCAATTACCAATCCGAACCCCGTCTTTGGTTACTGTGACACGTGACAGTATTTTATGTAATTAAACGTTTTCATCATAAAGGCTCAAGGTGTAACGGTTCTGACTATATGCGAGAATTTACTTCGTCGTTATCAGTTGGAACACCCACTATCCTGAGAGGAGGTTTCTGGAATAGTACTTAGATGGATATGACCGCCTTCTTCTACATGGTTTACAATTTGCTGTTCACTTTCGTCTTATCCTCCGACGCTATATAATCTGAGTTCCTGACAACTTCGTTATACGTACTATAAGCCACGAACTACTGCAGAGTTATTCCTGTATGCACGACCTGCATACCTAAGAAGCATAGCTTAGTTATCGGGCTTTGTGTTCATCAAAAATACAGCTTATATAGCAGACTTCAGTTACAAAACTATTCTTCCACTTGGACGTTTAAACCTACCTTTTTTGTACTTCACCAAATGAAACAGAATGAAATTTATGTCGCATGTTTGATTATTCATCAATACTTAAAATAGTTTAAATATTGATATACTGTAATTTATATACGAAATTTTTATAATTTTCCATGAAAAATCTCTTCTGCTGTATATAATATGCGGAAGTAAAGTTTCATAACAAAAATTACAAAAGAACTCTACTCACACATTGTCACAGTTAAGAAATACTAAGTGTTTCACGTGGATTATTTCGAAATGCAGTTATTATATATAATAACCATTTTAACATTAACATCTCCACAGCGAGGATGATAGTGCACCATTAATCTTCTTTATTAATATTCTGCGGCTACTCGATTCAAATTTCGTCCGAGTTGCAGTCTATCCTGAACGAGATATTTCTCTGCCCTTCCGAACTAATTCTGGAGCAGAACATTGAGCCAGGCCCAGGCTGTTTCTTGCACAGACTTTCCTATTTATCGTTCGCGCTCATCTACAAATTTAAACCGAAGATATGGAACGATATGGAGACTATACAGTTCAAAGAGCATAGTCAAATAACCAAAGAATCAGCGACTGTTCCAACGATTCTTATACGCATTGACGATGTTTCGGTTGGACACAGGAAGAATTCCATTTAAAGTAACTCTACTATAAGGTAATAGACAAATAGGTGGCACGGAATACAGCTCCACACGTTCCAGCAACTACCATACACCAGCAAATACAAATAGCGCAATATTCACGGTGCCTGAGGTTTGTGTTCTCTGTTCCAAGTGCATAAAATGTAAAGATGTCCCTGTGTTTAACTAATTAAGCACTACGCCACGAAGACGTATGGGGCAGTGGATGTATACCTCGTTTTCATGACCTAGCTGGGGGTGAGTGGTGAGCTTCAAGGCCTGTCCGCTTTACTCTAGGGGAAAGAGTCCCTGGTACCCATTGGTTGGGAAGCTGGGTGGCTCCAGAGCAGGTGAAATGGAGAAGGGAAAATTCTTGAACCCACAGGGGCTCGAACTCCTACCTCTTGTTCGTCAAGCCTGCAGCCTGTCACTATACCGACTGCGCTCTCTCGGCACTGGTCCAAGAATACAGAGAATAAAGCAGAATAGTTAAACCACTAAACAGTACAATTACTGTTCAGCGCATATTCAAGTGTTGGATGCAGGAACGCCATCCGTACATGAAGGTTGGCTAACCCTTCAGAGAGGGCAGTTGAATACCGCAGTTTTGAGTGTCCTGCTGTAATATTTTTTAAATGTTCATTTATCTGTTACTCTAATATAATTTACTTGTCACAACTTTTGATTTCCATAAAATATATTAATGAACTTTTCACTAAAATCCCCTTTAAAAATGGATTTATAAGCTTACTTAATAACATGAGTACATTGTATATGAGCGATAGAAACATCTGGAATAGAGTCTTATGTCTGGGTGGGAGTTCTTGAAACATTTATCTCAACACAACCTTGCCTCACATTCACAGCACCAGTAAATAGATTCTCTCTTTTCCCATGTTTCTTTTGCGCACCGCACATTTACTTTGAAGTCTCCACTTCTTTCCTGCGGCGGAAATGCGCTTCCAGGCCGTGTCGTCCTCTTAGTCCTTTAAGTTACGGGTCAATGCAATTGAGGGACGGCCGTGTACCGGACGAGAAAGGCCGGAATCGCGTTCTTTCACGAGGCCTTATGTTAGTGAAAGTCTGAAATTTAGAGAGTCGATGTTTTTGTTATTGGGGGACTCTGATGATATGACCATTGCGTTATATATAGCTACTCTGAGTAGTTTCTTGAATAATTTCAGAAACCACTTAGTACATTTCTTTCGTTCCTGCAAGTACGGCTGCAGCATTTGACCCTTCAGAGCCACGCCTGACATGTTTACATTGCAATCACAACCAACCACAGACTCTGTTTCTTCTTTGTTTGCTTTATTTTCAGTCACACCCACGCCTTTTGTCTTTGTTCTGTGTAGATGTCATAGTCACGCGCTTCTTGTCTTGCCACGCAAGAACTGCCCTTTCCCGTAAGTGCTGACTATAGTGCTTTCCGCAGTAGGAACATTTTGCTTGTTAGCAAACAAAGTTTCAACATAGTCTGTTTTTGGTTGGGGCGTAGGGGATTATAAACTGAGTCAAAAAACGGAGTGAACCAGCGGCCGGTTGTTTGAGTACTATAATCTAAGTGCAGGCGTTTGTACAATGCCCATCAACATAAATAGAGACAAAACCACGCACATTTCGTCCGCTGCAACATCTTCCCAATTCCTAATTCTAAGGCTGTTGGGGGCACGCGGTAGCATAGTTGGTTGGGGCACTATGCTACAAGCTAGAAGGTCGCGGGATCGAATCCCGATGAGGTGGATATTTTAATTTGCCTAATCCTTCCAGCAGCACTATGGCCCTGGGGTTGACTCAGCCTCTAACAGAAATGAGTACCAAGAATATTCCTACGGGTAAAGGGCAGCCAGCGCGTAAGGCTGACAACCTCACCGCCATCTGTGAGCCGATCGTCTAGAAAATGTGGGAGCCCCAACATCTCACAACCCTATGGACCTCCACGGACTTTTACAGGGATAGTTTTACCTTTACTTACTTTATGGCTAATGATGTTTTTCGATATTTCCTGCTGAGCATACTGTACCTGTTATTTTCATCTACAATGAGCCATATAGAAAATGTTGAACTTACTGGACACCCGTCAAAAACCTACGTTACGATATCTTCCTGTCGTGTGTCATTATCCTTAGTATTGTCACCGATCACGTGGGTTCCTGGTGTCGCCAATTGTATATAATCATTGTCAAAGCACTGTCATCGTCTGAACTATATTCACTATTTTTCTTTATCATCTAAAATTTCATTCAAAACTTTCATTTTCAAGCTCCGTGATCTCATAACTTGTTGAATGGCCAACCATGATAGCTATGAGGTCACGCAATTTTATTTAGACTGACCAGCACAGCTGCAAGATATTCAAGGTTATTGACATATTAAGAGAGGGCTCATTCTTTTCACAACAGGCCTGTAGAAACCTCATTCCGTATTCCGTATTGAGGGGGTGGGTTTCCCCATGCACTTAGACCGGTTACTGGTCCATTGTGCGTCCCCCTTTAATTTCTACTGTCTCCATACCCTACCGGTACTGGTGCTTACTATCAGTCCCTTTCTGCCAGCGAGGTTCCAACCTCTTACTGGCAGTAGTATCTAATAGTTGGTCCCTTTCTGTCAGCTAGGTCGTCCCTCCTCTGGCAGGGGTTCCTAGTCCCTTTCTGCCAGCAAGGTTTCTACCCTCTACTTGTCAGTGGTATCTAATACTTTAGTCCCTTTCTGTCAGAGAGGTCCCCCCTCCTCTGGAAGTGGTACCTGATACCTCCCCCATCTACCGGAGGAATTGGAAACTAGTTGGGCGGGAAACTTGGCCTAATTTTGCTCAGAGGTCTCCTAGAGGCATGAGGTTCTTTTACGTGCCGTAAATCTACGACACGGGACCCACGGCTTAAAGTCCCTCCCGGAGGACTTGTTCCCTGAATTTCTCCGCCCTTAAAAATTCCACGACCTCCGCCGGGTTTTTGAACCCGCGTACCTTGAGTCATGAGGTGGGAACGTTACCCCTAGACTACGGAGGCCGCTTAGAAACCTCATGGTACATGTGTTATTCCTTCCTTATTTATGGATCATAGAAATCAAGCCTACAGCCAAATGTAGGGTGTACGTCGAACTACAAGTAAGTATAAAGTAAAGGCATCCTTGTAACAGGCCTTGGAGGCCCATAGGGTTCTGAGATGTTGAGGTTCCCACCCTTTCTAGACAATCGGCTCATAGATGGCGGTAAGGCTGTCAGCCCTACATGCCGGCCGTCCTTTACCCCCAAGAATATTCCAAGAATATCCCTGGTACTCATTTCTGTTAGAGGCTGAGTCGACCCCAGGGCTATAGTGCAGGCTGGAAGGATTAGGTACATTGAAAAAATCTAATGACCTCATCAGGATTCGATCCCGCGACCTTTCGGCTTGTAGCATAGTGCCTCAATCAACTACGCTACCGCGAGAAGTAGGGCAGCTAAATACCAGAGGTAGCACCTATTTCAAACCATGCCGACAGGGGCGGTAATATGTGGTCCGCGAGATCGCATATAAGGTTTGCTGTCAGTAACTCCACACTATGGACATGAATGCTGACAGCGAGTTCGAATGGACACGAAAGGTGGACATGAATTGAATTAAGGCGTTACTTTTCTGCATTTTACTAGAGGGATTGGGGGAAACCACGAAAATTTTCATGATAGTCAAAGTCCCGGCCGAGATTCGAACTGGGCACCTCCCTAATACCAACGAGAAGCTCTATTATTTGACTCGGCTTCTTGAATTCATTCGACTGGGACGGAGTTCTTAGCACGATATAACAACGCAACACTGGATGGTGCATGCAACATGTTTAGGAGAGATGAGACATTCAAACAAAATTTTGTTCCGAAGATCTAAAAAGGGGGGGGGCGATTTGAAGAAGATAGGAGGATGATAAAATTATGATTGTTAAAGAACGAGGGTATGAAGATGAGGACTACATTCCTCTGGCTCAGAATACGGAGTAGTCACGGCCTCTTGTTTTCAGGGTATTTTAACTCTGGGCCCCCTTAAAGGCACATCATTTATTTTTTGTAGGGTTGATTTGATGCAGTGTTGCAATTGTCAGCGTTTTGGCCACATCTGGTATGCTGCAAGCAGTCTTCAAGATGTCTCTGGAGCGGGGGTTGGCACCAAAACTTCACTGTCTTGAGGAGACAACGGTGAGAGCACTCGTACGTGCTGCAACTGCGAGGCGCAACATTCCAGCAGCTACAGAGGGCGCATGTGCGCTAGAAAGGAACTCTTGCTCAGGAAGCATCACTGCATCCCGCAAGTACACACGGGTAGTAGTCTTGCATTCAAACTGGTTACACCAGGGAGAACGTACCCTGTGGTAGCATCAGCAGCCGCAGCGGACCAGACTCCAGTGGCCACTGCCGTTGGCCAGATTACGGAAAAGAAAGTAAGCGCTGTAACGTGTTTACCCGGCGCCGGTGGGAGGTGGCAGGTCCCGCCGTCGCCGCGTACTTGTCACTAAAAACTCTCACTTAGGCCACTGAGAGTCAGGGGTTCGTCTCGGTGCAGCAGCTGACGCTGAAGCCCGAGATTAAACAAACCACACTCCACACGTTGATAATATTATTAACCAAGTTTATTGAAGAAAAAGAATGAAGAAAGAAACATAGAAATGTTACATTGAGAATGACGACCCTCGCCTCTTGCGAGCTGCCTTCTATCTGCCCCGCCTAGGGCTCTGTTCCCGAAGAGATCACCACGTGCTACAGTTTTTTTTTGGTGGCTATGCAGCCTCGCATACATCCAGTGATAGGGCCACTGATCATATGTCAATGTTTACTGGTGAAGGGGTGAGGCCGCATGCCGATCTTTCTAGCTCGAAATAACACCGTGTGTGGTCTCTTTAGGACTGCTTATATTAAAAGTATTCTTAATATCAAATGGTTATACATTTAAAAGTTACAATAATTGAACGGGGGTCATATATGACAGCGCCCAACAAAGACAGCAGCACTGATGGGGATATGGTGACATCAGTAACCACAGTAAAACATTTCCGACGGAACTGTGGGCAGCTGGAGTGGACCACGATNTTGGCATACTCAAACCCCCTCACCACGATAAGGTGGTGACACCAAGGAGGGGGGTAATGGGTACATAGGGGAATTACCTCGCTGCCCTTGTAGCAGACTTCTCTGTCTGCTATACGCCGGACCCCTTTTCTCTTCAGAGAAGAGGCATCAAGCAAGACAATGCGGGTGTCTTGCTGAAAATCGAGGTTTGATCAAGCGTCTAAGAAGGGTTTGATACCAAGATGGCATGGGTAGGCTTAGGGTACCAGCCGCATTACATTCATCGTCTGTTGATTAACTTAAAAAAAAAACGACTCTGTCCCATGGAATTAATATATGTGTGCATTTCGTACGTTCTACTGTTAGAATGGAAACTACTCAAATGATAACTGTCGAAAACAAGTTTTGTCAACAGACGGGTTATTGATTGAAGGATTACCATACAACTCTGATGCCATTTGGATTGACATGTCAGTGTCATTTTACTAGGGTGGGAGGGGGCATAAGGACAATTTGAGTTTACAGCATGAGCAAGGCTTTTGTATATTTTTGCCAAGTTCTCTCAATTAAAAAAAAATAAGAGTAGGTTTCTGAGATCACTTTGCTGTTTCTGTATCAGTGTCTCCACATGTGATCCCCCTATCAACTTTTGAATGTTGTAACCAGTCTTTATGAAACTTACTGTGAATATCATGGCACATGAGCTCATCTCAATGGCGTGTTACATAAATCCCTCCCATGAGTCTGTTGGTCTCACTGCATATCCCCCTTTCGTTGTTGGGCAACGACTCGGTAAACATATTCCCGCGGCAACGAATAATTGGAGGCGTCATACTTCTTGTTATTAATATTGCTTTATATCTTTATAAAGGTACTAGCAACAATTTAGGTACACATGGTCAGGTAATTAAGTTCTCAGACTGGTGCTGCAGTGTTCATGTTAGGGGGTGGTGAAACGAGATACAAGGATGTACGTATGTTTCTACCTCTTCCCAACAAATGTCAGTGGTCAGCAAGTTCAGTCACTGACAATTCATGAGTAGCAGCTCAGTGAGTTAGTTGTGCTTTCAACCGCTGTCTCTTTCTAAGCAATGGAGCTACGAGTGAATACCAAATTTTTTACACCAAGTGAAACGTTGATAGAAACTTATGAAATGTTGCAATTCTCTATGGCGATGAAGCCTTAAGTCGTAGCAGTGTATTTTAATGGTGTAAACGATTTGAAGACGGGCGTGAGGATCTTCAGGATGTTCCAAGAAGTGAGCTTTTTTCAACCTCTGGAAATGTATACATAATCGAAAATATCCGTGAAATCGTGGCATGAGATCGCCGATTAACATTCAGAAGGTTGTCGGATGAAGTAAACATTAATAAGGAGGCGATTCTTCGTATCGCCCCTTGAAGATGTACAGAGGAGGAAGATCTACGCGAAGCTCATCCCAAACAGACTCACGGATGAGCAGAAGCAACGGCGACCCACATCATGTGAAGGCTTCGTCGAGACTTGTCAAGACAATCCCCATTTCTTGACTGCATTTTCTCTTTCCTAAGGTGAAAACTGCCCTCAAAGGAAAGAACTTTCAGGATGCTGAAGGAATCAAGGAAAACATGATGGCCGAGTTGAGCGCTGTCTCTTTGGACGCCTTTGACGACTGTTTTAAAGAATGTTTAAACGATTGAACAAATTTATTCAAGTAGTCGGAGATTACTTGGAATAGAAATATAAAAGTAGAGTAAAAAAGTAAAGCCATCCCTGTACCAGACCGTGAAAGCCCATAGGGTTATGAGACGTTGAGGGTCCCACATTACCTTGACAATCGGCTCAAAGATGGCGGTAAGGTTGTCAGCCCCACGCGCCGACCGCGCTTTACTCCCCAGGAAAATTATTTAATTAATTCCTGGTACTCATTTCTGTTAGAGGCTGAGTAAACCCCAGGGTCTAGTGCGGCTGGAAGGGATAGGTCAACTGAACAATTTTTATTTACTTTTATTTTTCATTTCCTTTTTCACACCAGTCAGAGAACTTTATTGCCAGACCACGTATTTTAACAGGTGTTCCAAGTAATCAAAATGATTTTGTTGTTTATGAATTTCAAAGCCATTTTATTTATTTAATATGTATTGATTTAGCGAGGTGGCTCTATCAGTAATGATTCTGATTTGTAGTTGGTGGGTGTCCTGCCGGAACACCTGCTTCTCAGAAGTGTTTCATGGTTTTATTCAGTCTTTCCAGGCAAAGGTCGGGATAGCTCCTTAAATTTGGCCACGACCGTTTCCTGCCACAACCTTCCAAATTCATTATTCACTATTCATCCTGCCATTCTTCGTTATATATTTTGAGGCAATGATAGCGTCGTTTGTAAACTACAAATAGTTTTACTTTATTGTTAGTGGGGTGGGACTAAGTCCCTCGTATGCGGCCATTTCTGGCCTATTGTACCAGCCCCAGATGGTAGGTGAGGGTGATCGTGGAGCATTTGGTGGAATGAAGATTGGCAGGGGAAACCGAAGTACTCGGAGAAAACCTGCCCCAGCGCCACTTTGTCCACCACAAAACCCACTTGACCAGACCCGGGATCGAAGCCGGGCCGCCGCGGTAGGAAGCCAGCTTCTAACCGCTTGAGCTCTCTCGCGGCCTACATATAAATTAATACGGACTTGACATGTTGCATTACGTGTTGTTCTCATCACAAAAAGTCGACGCAATAGTACAAAAGGCTGGCGCGAAAGTTCTAAAGTTTAAACTACCGAAATGTGTTTATTAGCGCAAATGTTGCATCATGGAAACTTGTTTCACTCAAAACAAGATTTCATTTGAAAGTGTTTACCAGCGATAATAAGGTTTACCAGATACAACTTCTTTTTTAAAACCGTCACAACACAACTTTATCAAGATCAGTGCCTAGTTTGGCTCTGCTACATGTTTCGGCTATTAAAAACCATCATCAGGCAAATACATGGCTAACACATATACACCACTGAACTGCAGTAGTAATAAAATTGGATACAATAATATTAATTATATTAAAATACTTG
>NW_019721788.1:473208-474318 GCF_002891405.2 Cryptotermes secundus | reverse complement strand
GCGAGTTCTACTGTAGCAGTCGGCGACTTCAGTTGTACAGCCGCCGAGTTATAACGTGGCCATCGCCGAAGATAGTTCCGAGCAAGCTTACGAGAGCGTGTTATCAACAGTTCTCCAGTCAGCGGACTATAGTTGGTGTATAGCAGCCGTCGCGGTAAGAAGATCCGGACGTGTGTGCGATTGTGTAATTGGGAGCGTGTGATACAGTGATACAAAGCTCCCCTACTGTAAACGTGTAGACTACTGAAGACAGAGTGAACTGATTTGCGCATAGGGTTATAAATCGTGAAACCCCGCAACAGTGTCGACAGATTAATGCGATTAGGGTTATAAAGTGTGAAACCCCGCAACTGTGAGATAAGTAATTGTAGCCGTTATTTGTAGATTGTTAAATAAACCAATTAACCATCTCTACGGCGTCTTCGGTAACGTAAACACGTTACAATATAATAAACTGTTTTGGAGGCTCGTGATGTAGATGTAGTAATATTAATGTTAATTATTTAGTCGGTGTCTCATCTTACAAAGTATTGTCCGTTCTGTAGGGAATGTAAACAACCACGTTATAACCAACCAACCACATGTTATAACCGAACGGCGTCTGATCTTTCTTCTTATGATACCACAAACATCACAGAAACAGAAGACGGATAAATTACCTGAACAGATTAAACAAAATGAAAAAAAAGCGCATAAATTAATTTCACAGAATTATTTATTGCAAAGTTATTAAACGAGTCCGGATCCAGTTTGCTTTTCACATGTTGTACGCCTCATGCCTGTATCAACTGGCGCGGTTGAAGCAATTTACTTCCGGACTGAATTCAGACTGAACTCCGAGAGCCTCCCAAGAAAATGACCGTGCAATATCCTTACATAAGGTACAACCGATAGTGCCTCAGTCCGTTTACTTTCATAGTGCAGAACTCTCTCAGTAAATACTTATACATTCTGATAAGCGGCCTCCGTAGTCTAGAGGTAACGTTCCCACCTCATGACTCGTGGTACGCGGGTTCAAACCCGGCGGAGGTCGAGGAATTTTTAAGGGCGGAAAAATTCAGGGAACAAGTCCTCCGGGAGGGACTCTAAGCCGTGGGTCCCGTGTCGTAG
>NW_019721788.1:468394-473134 GCF_002891405.2 Cryptotermes secundus | reverse complement strand
AGCAGAAGTCTCTAACGCCTCTGATAGATGGGGGAAGCATTATAGATCCCGCCAAGCCAGTAGAGGCCGAACTCGCTGGCTCGGTCGGGACTGATGGTACGCACCAATATCGGTAGGGTATCGAGACTGGTAGAATATCATAGAGGGAAGCACAATGGACCAATACTGGTCTAAGTGCATGGGGAAAACCCACCCTCTCCAATAACTAACTAACTAACTAACTAACTAACTATACATTCTGATGCCTACATTGGGTTCAGTTTCTGTCGTAATATGAAATCAGTTTCACTTGCTTATACGATGATTTTCTTCCTTCCGCTATTTGGATTCTCAGTCTGCGACGTCACCACATCTCTACAGGACATTAGTCCAAAGTTAAACGTAAAACAAGACAGGATAGAGAACACTATCCATGATGGCTACAAAAAAATATTAATTTATTCCTTCAGCCGTACTCAGAGGAAACCAACCCCAGTGCCACTTTATCGACCTCAAATCCCACACGAACTCTTCTGGGACTGAACCGGTCCTCCGTCGACAAACAGCCTGAGCTGAAAAGTATTAACTCAAAGCCCAAATGTATTCCACATTTTGATGCTGATATTTGGTCATTTGGCCAAAAAATCTCCTCTTTTTGTAGAACCAGAAATCGTGTACACAGAAAAATTAAATATATCCTGAGCCATTTCAATCCAATCCACACTCTCATACTTTAATGCTATGATAACCATTTTATTATATTCCCATTTACACCTTATTTCCCAAGCGATCGAATTCTGCCAGGTTTTCCGAACAAAGTTTCGCCTCTTTCACCTCTACATGTGTTGTATGTAGAATCCAACTTCGTGGCAGCAATAATACTGGTGAATAATGCAAATTATGAAGCTCCTCAAGCAATTCGTTAGGAAGAGTCCTGAAAATGTGAAAAACTTAAAATACCTGGGAACGAGAGTGACAAATCAAAATTTGTTTAATGAGTAAATTACAAGAATAGATTTAGCAATGTTTGCCACTGTTCAGTTCAGAAAATTGTGTCTTCCCTTCTACTGTCTAAAAACATAAAAATCAAAACATACAAAAATATGAGTGAGAAACTTGGTCTACGTTGTTAAGGGAACAACATACATTGAAGGTGCTGGGGATGGTGAGGAGAATATTGTGACCAAAGAGGAACGAAATAATAAGAGGTTAGCGAAATCTGCGTAATGAGGAGCTTCACGACATGCAGTCTTCACCAAATGTAATTAGAATGATCAAGTCAAAAAAGATTAAATGAGCAGAGCATGTAGCACCGCATGAAGGGAACGGTAATGGATCTAGGGTTTTGTGGTAAGGCCAGAAGAAGAAATAAGCACCAGACAGACCTAGACATAGGTGGGAAGAATAATTTAAGGTGAATCTTAGAGAAATAAGATGGTGTGGTATGGAATGGATTGATCCGGCTCGGGATATACACCACTAGCGGGCTCTTGTGAACACAATAATGAACCTTCGGGTTCCGTAGAACTCTGGAAATTTCTTGAGTAGCTGAGCTACTGGTGGTTTCTCAAGAAAACTTCGGATCTCATAGAGTTAGTAAGGGACCCGAAAGAATTATTGTGATTTTGGAATTCTGAACAGCTAGACACAGGCGAGAACGAGTCCATCAAAAGCCGCAGTGAGATACGTTCTAGACAACATCACGGTCTGGCACATGAAACGCATCATCCGTATTGCGCAGATCCCGCGTTCAATCCTCGACACGATGACCGACTCTCCTTCCGTTCCTCCGGGCAAATGCTGAGATAGTAGATATTATAAGTTGAAGGCAGCTTCCGCCCTTAACAATAAGAATCGTTCTCCAGTTACATTCTGGGCTGAGCAAACATCCATATTTTTAGTAATAAATAAATAAAAAAAATTGGTTCCCATAGGTAGAGTCTTAAATATTTGGAAGGAGTTTATATCGACACTGAATGTATTTTAACAAACGTAAATAATCTCAATAAAGAAACAGCTGCTGCCTGGTATGTTTTCTGCTCCTATTCATGAGAGACATTGATGGACATCTCAGATGGCATGCTAAAATTTCTGTGACTGGTATATTTATTTTTCATTCATTCACTTTTGCAGCTCATTCCAGGACGCTGCCAGTATCTCGAATGATAGGACTTTGCATGAATGATGAATTGGGAAGGATTTTTTTTTATTATTACGTCAATTTACAATCTACTTGACCACTGTAAGTAATAAGTAAATGCGATGGGTGTTTATGTCGTGAAGGCGGCAGCTGCCCAGTGGCAGTACTCTACCTTTTAGTTACATAAGTCTTCTGGTCAGGTTCTCCTCAGTCGTCTTGCTGCTGGGTGCGGTTTCGTTAATTCAACGATTAGCGGGTTCTCGTGTCCTGTTATCCGAGTACGGTGTCTGGTGGCATGTTTTCTGATCTCTTCCGTGATGAGGGGTATGTTGAGATCGTTGTGGATAGTTCTGTTTGTTACGTACCATGGTGCGCCTGTGATTCTTCTCAGTGTTTTCGATTGGAATGTTTGGAGGATTTTGGTATTGGATGGTCGAGCGCAGCCCCACAGCTCGATGCCATAGGTCCATATAGGTTTTAAGAGTGCCTGGGAAGGATTTGAAGGGAAATAGTTGTGCCCTAATCGAGGCATTTGCCCGCAATTCCTTGAATGAGCTGACGAGTACTATGAGAAACTTCTAACAGGATAGCCAGTGTCCCGTCAAGATTCGAAACTAACACTTACCGTATATAAGTCAATAGTGTTATCACTGTCCGGTAACAGTGAACTTGAAATATTGTGCGATCGTAGATTATTCTAGATACTAGTTTGTCATTTGTGTGAAAGAGCAGGGGAAAGTCAGCGAAGACCTCATTCAGGGTAGCCGTTGTACTCCCCGAATTTCGAACTGAGCACTTCTCTTATTTTACAACGCTTCATAGGCACTGAGGATAAATAGAACCAAATGAATTACTGCAGGATTCGGTGTGACAGGAAACATTTATAGCATATTCGAAGATTCCGTCCTGGCATTAGCATGGATAATCAGAGGAAAATCACAAGAATAAGCAGTTACAATATCCGGTTCCTTGCTTGGAATCCAACCAGTTATTCCCGAAAGTTTCATTCCCTCCCCCCGCTTCCTGTTACAATCATGTTGTGGGCTTAGGGCAGCCATGTTGTAGTGTAATGAGCCTTATCAATCCCAATGGACAATACGTGTTTGTTGACTGTCTTCAGCAATATGGAACAGGCTATTAGCTGATAACAGCGTGCCAATACTGGTCAGACAGGCATGATTTATGGTTTTAGAAACCAAATTATCATACACAATGAAGGAAGAAACTGAACGAAAATCCGGGTGATCAATGGACACCATCTCCTTTTTCTCCTCGCGTCATCAGTTCTTAATCCTGGAAATTATCGACGAACAGAATCAAGAAATACTAAGTATATGTCTCATCGCCAAGATGTATGTAAAATCATAGTATAAAAACAGCTAACGAACCCTCTGTAAGTATGACAACGTTCACGTAACTGAACACAACAATAATGGATGAAAATGTTATCCACTATGATATTAGTAGCAAAATACACTCGGAAATTGCTTGCCAGTATTCATTTCTGAATCTCAAATCTTCTGTCCCCTACACAGAAACACAGAAAAGTTATTGCATTCGAAGTTCTCACATTGATGGCTATGAAGAGGGCAATCTTCTGGGTTGTAACGCCGAGGATTTCTGCCGAAGTACACATTGTTTTATGTGGGTGCGAAGCTTGAATTCAGCCCAAAGAACATAAACTGAAGGTGGCTGGGATTACACTATTTACAGCTCTAATTATGCGTTTGGCTTTACGCTGAAACTTTCTTTGCCTTGCCGTAAAAGAACGGTGAATGAAGATTCGTCACATCCGATACATTTAACTATGATTCCTTAACTGTTTGGGGTACATAGAGTAAAATAATTGTGGATGAAATTTTGCAAAAAACATAGAGGATAACAGTTGTGTTCTGTTGCCATGTGTCTAGACAACAGAAGATCAGACAAAGTACGAGTGTCTGAAGACACGGTCCTCCGGACCGAGACCCATTCACGAAAACTCTTCTACCTGTGGTAGGGAGACTACTATCCTAATAGCGACATCAAGAACAGGGTACCGAGGAAACAGTTAAACCTGGGACAGAATAAGTAACTAGGGACTACACAAACTGCTTAGGTAGGAGTTTATTAAATTATAGATTTCAAAGACCTGTTGTCAGAGCGTCTAAAGCAGGAAGATTTTCGATTTGAGAGAAGTAAAGAACGCGTTTGATAAACACGAAATTCAAAAGAAGTGTGACCTGAAAACACAAAAAGGAGACACAATTTAAGTGTCAGACGTGGTCTGCTTGAAGGAAAAATGTAGGCTAAAGCAGAGGTTTCGAAAACGAAATACTAAAAAGATACATTGACTTAAGAGGGGCGAAATATTAGTTAATTTTGAATATAGCATAGTGAGAAACGTCAATATTTATATGGGTCACTGGTAGGTTATTTCTAGGACAGTGAGGTCGAAGTGTGCAAGCTGGTTTGGACATGTAGCTATGATAAAGAGAGCAGGACTGCATAGAGAATTTTGGAGGGAAACGCGTACAGAAAATAATCACGTGGAAGTCACCCTACATAATTGGATGATGACGATGATGTTCACGATAAAAACCATGTTTATAATAATTCAATTCAATTCAATTCAATTCAAT
>NW_019721788.1:464137-465160 GCF_002891405.2 Cryptotermes secundus | reverse complement strand
AAACTTATTAAATTAACATACAAATTACAAGTAAGTACTGAGAAGAAATAATAACGAATAAAAGTAAAAGTATAAGTAAACAAACAAATAGCTGATATGGACTGAAACAGAAATATTTAATAAAAATACTAACAGCTATATTATATTTAAAATTTGTTTGGGTAAAACTTTCCTGGCTCCGAATACGTCAACAATAATAATGCCATTAAAATCAAATAATCATTAAAATGTTAGAAAAATAATATATATGCATGTATATATATATATATATTTCATAGAATTAATGTTTTAATATGAAGTCAGGACCATTATTATACGTATATGATTAAAGAGAATAATTTTATCTCCAAACACGTCAACGTCCCTGCAAACAATATTAACATAATTAAATTCAAAATTATTTATTTACTTGCAAACTGAACATCCCCGAAGCCAATTACAAAGTTAGAATGAGTACGCAGAAACACAAAAAACGTACAAAATATACAAAAAGACAGTGTACAACTTCTTTATTACAACTGTCACCACAACAAATATCAAGATCAGTGCCTAGTTTCGGCTATCAGTAGCCATCATCAGGCAAATACATGGTTAACATATATACACCACTGAACTGCAGTACTAGTAAAATTGGATATAGTATTATTAATTATATAAAAATACCTGACGTAAAAATACAATAAATTAGATTATATAAAACAGAAGTTATTGTATGAAACAAGAATAAAATTCTTTGATTGATGTTTTACATCATCGGGTCAGTCGTTGGTTTTGTAATTTGTTGCGTTCCCACGGACAAATTGGAGTATTCTATATTTTGTGCATATAAAAATTATATAAGAGGCTCGTGATATAGATGTAGTAATATTAATGTTAATTATTTAGTCGGTGCCTCATCTTACAAAGTATTGTCCGTTCTGTAGGGAATGTAAACAATGTATACTGTAACACAACAGGATGCATGACATGAAAAAAACAGTGCATAACTTAGTAATAATAATAATAATAATAATAATAATAATA
>NW_019721788.1:456496-463524 GCF_002891405.2 Cryptotermes secundus | reverse complement strand
TGCAAGGTGTGCAATTTCAATTGTTCTAAAGCAAAATCGTAACAGTAACCTACTTGAGGAAAAAAACGTTTAAAACAGAGAGCCGTAAATTTCTGCTGAATGCGTTCTAGTTTGTTTGCATCAGTTGACGTAATGGAATTCCAAACTACTGAAGCGTATTCAACCTTGGATCTAACTAAAGTAAAATATAAAATGAACATGCATCCAAGGGTTGAATAGTTAAATGTGATACTGCGAATTATACCTAGCATCTTAATACACTGCGAAAATACAAAATTAACATGATCATGAAAATGAAGTTTAGAATCAAGGTATACGCCCAAGTCTTTGACTGAATATGTTCGAGTTATAGTGAAATGAAGAAGTTTGTATTCGTATATCAAATAGTTAGTTTTTCTAGAGAACGTTATAACTTTGGTTTTGTCAGCGTTGAGTTTCATATAGTTCGCTGCACATAATAATAATAATAATAGTAATACCAATTATAAAAAAATTAATGAGCTTACAACGAACAATAAGATCAAGAACTTTTTTTCCTTGGCACTACAGCCCCAGTGGGCCTAGGCCTACCTCCATGAAATTCTCCGTTCACTTCGGTTTTTCTAGATCTTACACATACGGTAGGACTCCTTGGGCGAGTGATCAGCTCGTCGCAAAGCCTCTACCTGTAGACAAACACAGAAAAACGCACACAAACATCCATGCCCTGAACGGGATTCGAACCCACGATCTCCGCTTCCGAGCTCGCGAAGACAGTGCTTGCCTTAGACCGCTCGGCTACCGTGACCGGCGATCAAAAACATCAGAGACCTGAATAGAAGGGATAAATGAATTGAAGAGGAGTTACGAGGCTAGAAATAGCATAGTGAAGGTTGGGAGTGGTGATGTTTGCACATTCCCACAATATTTTGAAAAGCTGGAAGCATTATTTCTCTCAGTTATTGAAAGTACATTGATGTCATGAAGATAGAAATATATACAGCTTAGTCCTTCGCACCTGATTTTAGTCGTTTTTAGGTTGAAACTGTAATTGAAAAGTTGAAAATCTAAAAATCGCCAGGTAGTGATAAAATTCCGGCAGAACTTATTCGAGCGAGAGGTGAAATATTGCGGTCTGGGATCCAAAAACTCGTTAATTCTATTTGGAATAAGGAAGAATTGTCTCAACATAGGAAGGAGTCTATTGTTGTACCAACTTATAAGAAGGGTGATAAAACTGACTGTAGTAATTATATCACTGTTATTAACTTCATACAAAATTTTGTCTAGTATCCTTCTCTCAATACAATTAGAATGATCAAGTCAATGAGAATGAGGTGGGCAGGTCATGTAGCACGAATGGGGGAGACGAGAAATGCATATAGGATATTGGTGGGAAAGCCAGAAGGAAAGAGACCACAGGGAAGACAGAGGCGTAGGTGGGTGAACAATATTAAAATGGATCTTAGAGCCATAGGATGGGATGGTATGGATTGGATAGATCTGGCTCAGGATAGGGACCACTGGAGGGCTCTTGTGAACACGGTAATGAACCTTCGGGTTCCATAAAATGCTGGGAAATTCTTGAGTAGCTGCAGAATTGGCGGCTCCTCCAGAAGGGCTCAGCTCCAGGAGTAAGTAGGAAATCCTTCTCTCAAGATTGAGTCCATATGTAAATGAAATTATTATATGGCCTCAGGAGAAGAGTTACATCACTAGTACCCCAAGAGGAAAAATCACGCAGTACACTGACTCTGTGGCTGTCACAGTTCTCTGGCAAAGCAGATTGCCTTCTCTTCCTCTCTGCAGAACCGAGTGACACAGCAGTGTTTCTATAATACCATTCTCAGAATTTGTTTAATTCCTCTTCGCCTGTTTCTGACAGACACCGCAATCTGACTTCTGCTTTGTTCCTTTTATTGTTGTTTCTGTGGTTGCAGGATGAGGTGCAGCGCCCCACATAAAATACATGGAATCAAATGCTAATTCTCATACTGTTATGTCTACTTGCGACAAACTATTTACATGTACGTATATTATATATTATATTCCTGTCAACAAAACGTAAATCTAGAAGGCGAAGTTTACTGTCTAGGGCGGCATGTTTCGGCACTTGTATGCCATCATCAGGTCCGGTTTTTAGTTAAAATTATTCTATTAATTACTTACCGAAAATTTTCCATATAAACCGAGTAGATCCATCTGTGTTGTTCTGAGTACTTGGAGTACTTGGGCTCTCTATTTTGTTCATCTGGCTGCTACTGTGGTGCCCGGTTCTTTAAAATTATCATATATTGGGGTTAATTTCTTTCTGAGGTAAATCTTATTGAAATACATGATGGCATTACATACTAACAATTTACGATTTGTGATCCAAGCACTATGATACCAGTCGGAAGGTCGCGGGTTCGCAACCCAATGATGTCACTAGAATTTTCAGTTGACCTAATCCTTCCAGCCGCACTATGGCCCTGGGGTTTACTCAGCCTCTAACAGAAATGAGTACCAGGAATCTTCCTGGATGTAAAGGGCGGCCGGCGCGTAAGGCTGACAACCTCACTGCCATCCGTGAGCCGAATGTCTAGAAAATGTGGGAGCCTCGACGTCTGAAGTTTATTGGCCTCTACGGCCTGTTACAGATATAGCTTTACCTTCTTTATTATTGTATTTACTTATGCGCCGGTCACGGTAGCCGAGCTGTCTAAGACATTCACTGTCTTCGCTCACTCGAAAGCAGGGATCGTGGGTTCGAATCCCACTCAGGGCATGGATGCTCAGTGTTTATGTGTGTGTGTTTTTCTGTATTTGTGCACAGGTAGAGGCCTTGCGAAGAGCTGATCGTCCACCCAATGAGCCCTACTGAATGACTAAGATCTAGTAAACCGAAGTGAAACGGAGAGTTTCATGGAGATAGGCCAAGGCCCAAATTTGGGCTGTAGCGCAAAACGGGAAAAAATTGATATGTTGGGATTTTGGACTTTATCCATCGTCCTGGTTTTTAAGATAACAAATAAAAAACACGACGTTTCGGAAACTGGATCTGTTTCCGTCCTCAGGTCCAGTGATTGAGGCTAGCTCTTTCTAAGGGACCCAACTGAATAGGTGTTTTCCTTCACCTGAGGACGGAAACAGATCCAGTTTCCGAAACGTCGTGTTTTTATTTGTTATCTTAAAAACCAGGACGATGGATAAAGTCCAAAATCCCAACATATCAGTGTGTTATACACCATCGTCAGAATCCTATAGGAAAAAAAATTACTTATGGAGGTAGCCTGGCTCTCTCTATTACTCGTATTCTGTTGCATCCTGTTGTGTAAATCACCACAGATACTATTTATTATGTTCCTGTCAATACAACATTGTTTTCAGTACGTGGAGTTTGCTGTCTAGGACGATATGCTTCGGCACATGTGAACACAGAGTTCAAGCACATAGAATAACACAGTTGGATGCACTCTGTTTGCATGGACAGCTCACTCCAAGTACTTAACAGAATAATTTTAACTAAAAACCAGACCTGAAAATGGCAAACATGTACCGAAACATGTAGTTCTAGAGAGCAAACTCTACTTGCTGGATATGTATTGTACAGACAGGAACAAAAAAATATTATAGTGATTTACAAAACAGATTGCAACAAGATATGAGTTATTTATTCATTATGTGTAAAACTCTTTCTGTAACAGACCATGGAGGCCCATAGGGTTGTGAGGCGTCGAGGTTCCTACATTTTCGAGACGATTGGCTCACAGAAGTCGGTGGGTCTGCCAGCCCTACGAGTCGGCCGCCTTTTAAAACCAGAAATATTTGAAATGGAGATACAGAGGAAAACCACAAAAGACTTTAGTCAGAATAGTCGGTAACTTGGCCAAGGTTCGAACGGCGTACTTCTTGAACGAAAGTTTAGAGAGTTATCGCAATATCAACCTACATTTTCACGAAAGATGTCACTATCATAACCTTTAAGAATAGCATGAAAGTGGCGCTAAATCCTAATTTAATTCTTATTAATTCTGCTTCAAACAGCACAGGGACAAGTTTCTTAACTCAGCATAGGGACAAATTTACATTTACTAATCGGCAAATTTTATTTACTTCATCTCGTTTATACAATTTTCCACAGAGTTCTATGAGGACAGGTCTCTATTATATCTGAAAGAAGCCTCATGGAAGTAAGAGACTCATAAATACCTGGTTTTCACATTTTGTTTTGTTTTTCTAATTCATATCACAGAAGAGGCCTTGTCGCATTCTGAGACTCCCTGCAATTACTCGTACTGTAATTACTTCAATTTTTTTTTCCTTGGCACTACAGCCCCAGTGGGCCTAGGCCTACTTCCATGAACTACGTTCACTTCGGTTTTTCTAGATTTACACATTCGGTAGGACTCCTTGGGCGAGTGATCAGCTCGTCGCAAGGCCTCTACCTGTAGACAAACACAGAAAAACGCACACAAACATCCATGCCCTGAGTGGGATTCGAACCCACAATCTCGGCTTCCGAGTGAGCGAAGACTTAGACCGCTCGGCTACCGTGACCGGCAATTACTTCAACTAGCGTAACGGAACTATATCGGTCTGTAAGCAAAGCATGTTCATAGGATAACTGAACACATGGGGATTAATATCATTAAGAAAAGTTAAAATGTTTATGACCTGGTGAGAATGATACCTGCTTGTTTTCTACCAAATTTACAGATGGGGGAAAGACCGAAGGCGATGTCTCTGACAGGATATGACTTAATAAACAGACTTTCCTTCGAGATTCTAACAATGTAGGCTATAAGATAATCAGTGTAGAATGCTGTTTCTTGGCATTATAATATTTTAATTTTATTGAATTCTTTGGTTACTATTTCATTACCATTAACGCGATGGATACTATAAACCTCATTAGTTGCTACAGCAACAGTATTATCTCGGGAAGTATGAAACCAACATTTCCTTTTCAGAGATGGTATGGATACAATAAATATGCAGAAAATTTTGTCTCAACAAATTCTTAGTTGCTAGGAGATTTGTGACAAACGGCCAGCTACATATGTGGCATGCCTCTGTTATGTGTTTGATTTATGGACATTAAGGGGAAAGCCTGTATGAATGATGGAATTCCCTTAATGCACAGTGTAATTTTATATTCGTGTTACAGCCACGATTATAACCAACAAAAGCCCCCTTATCCTAGCATAAACCAATGGAAACATACTGTACATATGTTGCATAGGGATCTCTCGTTTTGTGCTATTACTGCGCCAGCTGTTCGGAATACCACAGCTATCTGATGATATTCAATGAAGTTCAGCAAACTGTGCTTCATGTCAAATACGATGGAACTCCCACCATTAAATAAGCTATAGAGAATGCTTACATCATGACGTGTGATTTAGTCATACAATATTTGTCCTAATAAATCAGGTGGTCTCTATAGGAAACAAGGCGTGCGTGTAATAACTGCATCCACTAAAGCAACTGAACGTTGTCCGGGATCACAGTTGTTGGTGCGGACATACACAACAGCTTTACACTAATCGTTATCTGGCAGCTGAAATTCTGTACATTCAATTTTCAATATGGGACATTAATTAACTTCTAAAAAGTACTTATCACACGAGGGAGAATCCTTGCAAAGTTGTACTTTAATTTGAAGTATAGAATATTTCCAAATACGTTCTTAACGGCTTTACACACACATCTGTGATAAGGATACTAATTTGTTACTACAGACACAAACATACACACAAAAGTGATCACACTACGGACACATGTTCAGTATTTCCAGAGAAAAATTGTGAGGGAGGATGGATTGATAGATGTTAATTCCAAATACTGTGTTAATATTCCGAGTTTTATGAATGAAACTTACAAATCGACGTAAAATTACAAAAGAAGGTTTAACAGATAAATTAAACTTAAGCCAACGCTAATTGGAAGAAACTAGAACCTTGTTCGAGATTAAAGTGTTGATGAACCACAACAATTTTATAAATGTCGTCTAAGTGTTTATCGAAATGTAAAAGTCCCTTGATTATTCTCGATGACAGAAAATAATTTAAAATTGAGACTTAATGTGCATGAGGCACGCATGGGAGAGAAAAGCGCACATAGACTCTTTTTAGTAAACCCGAAAGGAAGATATGCCCTTGATTAAATATGAACCCCTATAATAAAGTAGGCCTGTAGATAATTGGTAACAGAGCACGGCCTTCCTTCAATAGAAGATTTGAAACTAAAACAATGTTTAAAATTCACTCTTTGTTTACACTGCCTTTGTATACTGGAAAAAACAGAAAGGCAATCTAAGAATATCCATCCATCCATCCATCCATCCATCCATCCATCCGTCCGTCCGTCCGTCCGTCCATCCGTCCGTCCGTCCGTCCGTCCGTCCATCCATCCATCCGTCCATCCATCCATCCATCCGTCCATCCATCCATCCATCCATCCATCCATCTGATGCCCGACGACAAATATTAAAAAACTACAACCTAAACACACACTCAAAAAACACACTCCTACCCATTTATCCCCATAAAAATGTTCACACCCAAAAGCCGCAGCTTCAGGCCATAAAAGTACACGACACCCTTCTAAGCGAACCTAATGAAATTCGAACAGAACTACGGAAACACTTCCAAGAATTCTACAGTACGAAAGGACACAAACCAGATATAAGGGATGACATCTTCTCCAACTTACCATCGCTTGATCAAGAAAGACGTGAAAAATGCGACGCACCCCTCACCATAAAGGAGCTGACTACAGCGCTCCAAAATTCAAATCCAGGAAAATCACCCGGACTGGATGGGCTCACATATGAATTGTACAGGAAGTTCTGGAATGAACTTGGCCCTCTGCTCGTACGAGTGGCAAACTTAAGTATGCAGGAAGGAAAACTGCCAGCTTCCATGCATAATGGAATAATAACCCTTATCCCCAAAAAAGGGGCCCTAACAGTATTATCAACCTGGAGACCAATAACGCTACTAAATACCGACTACAAATTAATAACAAAATGTCTAGCTGGAAGAATAACATCAGTGCTCCCAGAT
>NW_019721788.1:354242-455400 GCF_002891405.2 Cryptotermes secundus | reverse complement strand
CAGGCCTACACGCAGAAGCCGTGCTCAAACTGAACCTGAACCCAGCGCGCTTTCCCAGACTGACACCCTTCTACGCCAGCGCACTCGAAGCCTGGCACGGTACTTCCAAGCAAACAACATCAGGATGTATGCCCCAGGCCTACACGCAGAAGCCGTGCTCAAACTGAACCTGAACCCAGCGCGCTTTCCCAGACTGACACCCTTCTACGCCAGCGCACTCGAAGCCTGGCACGGTACTTCCAAGCAAACAACACCAGGATGTATGCCCCAGGCCTACACGCAGAAGCCATTCTCAAACTGAACCTGAACCCAGGGCGCTTTCCCAGACTGACTCCCTTCTACGCCAGCGCACTCGAAGCCTGGCACGACATTAGACCCATTGTTAACCCCAACCTACAGTCCCTTGAAGACCTAAGGCACATGCCCTTGCGCGACTCCACCCTCATGAACCCACATAATTCCGGCCACAAAGTTATGTTTGACGAAGCTTGGAAGGCTCTAAATATAACATACATAGGAGATCTCATCACGGAGAATGGCCACTGGAAAGAACTAAAAGACATCGACACAACACACTGTTCCCAACCGACCACCCGTAGACTCGCAGCAAACTTATGAAAAGCAGAAGCCTTTTTCCATCACAAATACCCAAACCCTTCACTGAAGACCACTTCCTTAACACAACCCCACAGTGCTTACGTCATAAAACAACCCAAAGGCCAACTGACTCCCCTCCCCATACCCAAACGCAGGGTATACAACCAACTATTCAAAGCCAACATAGACAAAAAAGCAATGGTCAACGGAGAATGTCATTGGCAACTGGGAAAACCCCAGTGGAAAGCAATATACCACCACCCCATTATGAGCAAAGATGGCGACTTCTCATGGAGGATGCTACACAATAGAATAGCCACACCGCAACAGCTGCACAAATGGGGCAAGAAGGACACACCAGACTGTCCCTGGTGCCCAGGCACAACAGGGACGGCGGATCACATGTTCTTCGACTGCCCCACGGTCACAGCCTTCTGGGGCCGTCTAACCAAGATGCTCCATGACCTGCTGGGCCCCCACTCATTGCAAAAGAAGCAAATATTATATGGATACCCCAAAGTAGATACCACACCCCAACAACTTGCCAATTACTTAATAGCCCTAGCCAAGACCACCATATACAAGACATACCTAGCAACGAAGAACACCCACGAGACACCACCAGACTACCAACGCATGTACCGCATAAGGCTGCATTTCCGACTGAATCTAGAAATGCACTACAGCATATGGCAAGATGACGTCGAGGCGTTCGAGAGGTACTGGCTGCACAAACACATTCTTGGAAAGATTGAAGAGGGGCGAATTATACTCAACAAGCAGATCTAATACTACTGCATACATCAACGGCACGTAAAATTAAATAAACAATTAAATATGTGTTATTTTATGTTAATCACCCCCATTTTCATGTTGTGCTGTAAGTATTACTGTCATTGTTAACTATATACTGTTAAATAAATTAATAATTAATTATAAAAAATCTATCTATCTATCTATCTATCTATCTATCTATCTATCTATCTATCTATCCATCCATCTATCCATTGCTCTACCGTCCTTTTGTTGGGTCTTGGCCACCTTTTCAATTTCTTAATCTTATACAGAGCCGAAAGAACTCTTCGGACGGGCAATCAGCTAGTCGCAAGGCTACTACCTACGCAGGATAGCACAAACACAGAATAGAAGCACATACAAACATCCATGCCTTGAGAGGGTTTCGAAGCCACGGTCTCAGTATTCGGGCGAGAGAAGACAGTTCATGGCTTTGGACCGAGAGACCATTGTGACTGGCGATACAGTCGCTAAAAGGCGAAAGGTGTGCAAATTGATGAGAAGAAGAAATGATCTTCGTAATTTACTTGTGTTTGTGAGTGTAAGTCATCCCATTTATTTCGGACACTCAGCATGTGGAGTATTCTTTAGCACACGCTCATTTCTTAAGGGATGTAGGGAGACCTGTAAGATTATTGAGTATTCTGAGTGTTTGTCTATGTATCACATTTTCAACAGTTGTAGCCATTAACCAAATTACAAAATCTGAATTTCATGCTATTGTATTTCATCCCAAAGCCACGCTTTCAGTTTTCTACAATACAACGGTCGTGCTAACTTGACATCAGCGTCACTTAGTTCTTGAAATAGAGTGTGAGGATAAATGAAGGTCATGCAGAAACAAGTGGACAGGACTATTCACATGCTCACTGCGGAGGGTTAAGAATCTGTGAATTCATCCTAAGGTAACGCTGATTTTGCCTTTACGCTGTAAAGCAATACAAGTTATGTTATCATTTTGTCCCACTGAGCGCACAGCTCAGACGTAGCGGGGCTGTCGTTTGGAGAATACAGAGTTAAATAAACAGGCATAACCTTTCATTTTTCTTCTCCTGCGGTGACTGGATAAAAGACATCGAACGTAGAAGTTCGACGATATTGTTCTTGTCACAGTATCATATGCCTCACATGACGGGATCAGCAGTTACAGAAACAGTTCTACTGTACGTCATTAGCCTATCCAAAAAAGTTAAAACTTCAAGAAAATGTACACCTCATATGAACGTATATAAATTTTGCGCGAACGTAGTGTCAGTAGAATAATGAATAGAGCACTGTGCAAACAACTCACGCTACTGGAGGGAATATGTCCAGGCTCGTGCAATTCCCTTCCTATGCAAGTAAATTTAAAATTACCGCTAGCGGGAGTAAAATTTGTTTTCATGACTCAAGGCCATTTGTATGGAATGGAATTTTTGACATTTTAATAAAGGTATAGGAACAGATAATTTCCTTCAAAACATACTTCTCGGAGTAAGGTATACGTCAGGACGCCTGATAAAAGTAACAACAGATATGACCCAAATTAGCGAAGACATTTTTTAAACAAATTCTGAGTTCTTGTAGTTGTTGAGATATGGAGTACTAATCTCATTTTGCATTCAAACTGAATAAACATTAAAGGAAAAGCATCAATTTTAACAATGCACTTCCATGTATTGTAGTTAGGAGGAAGGATAGCTACGGGCTGGAAGATCAAGAGGTCGGAGTTCAAACCAGGTAGGGTCAAGAATTTTCTCTTCTCTAGTTCGTCTAGACCTGCTCTGGGGTTTACCCAGCTTCCTATTCAATGGGTACTGTGGGCGTTTTCCCCGGGTGTACAGCGGCCGGTGCGTGAAGCTGTCCACTCCCCCATACGCCTTCATTGCGTAGTGCTTAGTAAGTTAAACACAAAGACAACTTTTATGTATTGAGTTGCAATTAAAAAATGAAATGTTCTTAGGCATGCTAATCCTTTAGAAGCCTGATTATTACATGCACAACTTCGTGCTGCGAGAAAATATGGGTATCATTAAAGTAACACAAATTCTCGTATAAACCGAGAAAGAAAACTGTCTTCAAGAGGATAGAAAAATAAGAAAATACGTCAATATGACTTACTTACTTACGCATGGAGCTGAGCCTTTCTTGAGGAGCCCCAAATTCTGCAGCTACTCAAGAATTTCCCTGCATTTTATGGAACACCAAGGTTCATTACTGTGTGCACAAAAGCCCTCCACTGGTCCCTATCCTGAGCCAGATCAATCCAATCCATACCATCCTATCTCTCTAAGATCCATTTTCATTAGGTCCACCCACTTACGCCTTTGTCTTCCCAGAGGCCTCTTTCCTTCTGCCTTTCCCATCAATATGCTACATCCATTCCTCTTGTTCCCGATTCGTGCTACATGCCCTGCCCACCTCATCCTTCTTGACTTGATTATTCTAATTATACTTGGAGAAGAGTACAAGTTATGAAGCTCCTCATTGTGCAGTTTTCTCCAACCTCCTGTCACTTCATCCCTCTTCGGTCCAAATATTTTCCCCAACACCCTGTTCTCAAACATCCTCAGTCTATGTTCCTCCCTTAACGTCAGAAACCAAGTTTCTCACCCATACAGAACCACAGGCAAAATTATAGTTTTGTATATTATAATTTTTACGTCTTTAGACAGCAGACGAGACGACAAAAGGTTCTGGACTGAATGGTAGCAAGCATTACCCAAGTTCAATCTCCTCTTAATTTCCTCCTGAATCAGGTTTTGATTTGTTATCGCCGTTCTCAAATATCTGAACTGTGCCTCATTTTCAAAACACCTGTTTCCTATTCTTATGTCATGATTTTGCCCTGAATTTTGGTGAAGAGATAACCAGACTTGGTTTTCTCTATGTTTACTTCTAGACCAACCTCCTTAATTGCGTCAATTAAAGTTTCTTGTGACATCAGTATTACACGAAACCAAAATCAGGAACAAAGGCATTGCATATATCATTTTATAGTATCTCAAAATTCAAGTATCCAGTAACAACATTAATAGGTGGAAAGGAACATATGATGGAATTTGGAGAAAAATAGTTCAAAAATTTTCTTATTATAGTGGACGCCGTCTATTATAATCACTGATAAAGTTATCATTCACGTATATACTTTTATGAAGTACCAATTAGACGTACAATAATAACACGTCGAAAAATTAACGACTTTTATTGTAATCAGCGCTTAAAATTTTTATCGTTTTATTCCCTTATCGCAGCCTTGACGCATGTGCAGTGGGATTAAGTGATATGTCTGTGTGTTCTCGAGCTCCGACATGTTGTGTGTCTAGTTAGGTACTCCTACTGCTTTGTGCAAAGCTCACGGTTGCTGGGGTGTTCCACTGTGGGAGACAGTAAAAATACTCTTAAACTTTAGTGTTTTACAATAGAGCAGTAATCCTTTTAATGTTTAATATATTGGCGTAAGTGCAATAGAAACGTAACGATGTAACTCTTAAAGACGAGTTTGCCATTTTGCAACGCTGTGATAAAACCGTGCTACACATATTGTGAGTTCTTCCTGAAAATATATAAAGGTTCCTTCCTTACCTGCTAATACAACATCACTGAAACTATCATGCGACCGGGGAATAATTGGAGCCTTAAATGCTTACTGCCATCAAAAAATATGCACTGGAATCTTGGAAAATATGGTGGACACGCAACAAATAAATACAAATGATTTGTATATGACCTGCAGCTTTCAGCCATTTCACGGAATAAAGTGTCAGGAAACGTTAATCAGAATCGATTTAAGCATGCGGATTTCGAAAGTAGCCAAAGAATCCGAGGAAATTGTATCTATGCAGCCATATGACATGAATGTGAGCAATGTTCCTTCTCAGTTGCAAGCGGCCGAGAAGCGGCTGTCGAAATCCCGCGCACAAGTTTCCCGCGCAATTTTATTATTTTGAAAATAGTCGATTTGAATTAATATAAATAAATCTGTAAAAATTAACCAAAATTTTGTGTCTTTTGGGAGCCTATATACTTAACGCGTCTTATGGATTTTTTTTTTCGAAAATAGCTGCCCCCCGGGTTGCCCTGCTACCCATTTGCTGTTCAAATTACACCATAATTTCCGCAGTTGCATCCCCGGCTTAGAGGGAACGTTGACCGTAAGCGATATTGGTACATGGATGCCAGTTGATCAAAGCATGAGTGTTGCTGTTACCTGAAAGAGACTATCTGTGGGGCTGTCTCTTCCGCACACCCACACCTGAGAGAGGAAAAAGAGTCGGAAAAGAAAAGATAATGCCCATGAAACATCTAAATCGCCAACAAATCTGAAATGCGACAGGTTTTAGACGTTTTGCGACACGGCGTATATCATATTTCAGTGGATTTCCAAAAACATTATGAATACGAACGTTTTATTAATGATCTCAGAAAGGACAACAGGCCATCAGCTTTAACAAAAGTTTTCTAATTTTTTATTATAACACTTTATTTGTTTAAATTGTGCGCATGAATATCCGCTATGTGGTGGTAGCAAAAATTAGGGAGGGACTGGCAGTTAGTAAACAAATAACGCACAGATTTCATATGGAGAGGTTCAATTTCAAGAAATTAAAACAAATAGAGGGTAAGGAGCAGTATCGTGCAGAAGTCTCAAATAGATTCGAAGCTTTGGAAAACTTCGACACTGAGGAGGATATTAATAGTCTGGAAAAGAGAGAATATCAAAATTTCTACCAAAGAGAGTCCAGATTATTATGAACTGAAGAAGCATAAGCCATGGTTCGACGAAGATGCTCAGAATTATTAGATAAAAGAAAACAAGCCAAATTTCAATGGTTACAGGATCCAAGTGAAATAAATAGGGATAATTTGAACAATATAAGATGTGAAACCAGCAGGCATTTCAGGAATAAAAAGAGGGAATATCTGAAAGACAAAATTAATAAACTTGTAACGAATAGTAAAAACAAGAAGATTAGAGAATTGTATAGAGGAATAAATGACTTTAAGAGGGGTTACTGACCTACAAGTAACTTAGTGAAGGATGAGAATGGTGATCTGCTTGCATACTCCCACAATATTTTGAATAGGTAGAGGAACTACTTCTCTCAGTTATTTAGTCAGTTAGTGATGTTAGGCAGATACAAATACATACAGGTAAGCCCTCAGTGCCTTATTCTAATCCTTCTGAGTCTGGAATTGCTACTTGCGAATTTGAAAAGGTATAAATCGCCAGGTAGTGATCAAATTCCGGCAGAATTCATTTAAGCAGGACGTGAAATATTACGTTCTAAGATCAACAATATAATTACTTATATTTAGCATAAGGAAAAATTGCCTGATCAGTGGAAGGATTCTATTATTTTATTAATTTACAAGAAGGACGGTAAAATTGATTGCAATAATTGTCGTGGGATATCACTGCTAAATCAATTCATAAAAATTTTATCGAATATTCTTCTCTCAAATTTAAGTGTATATATAGATGAAATTATTGGGAATCATCTGTGTTTGTTTCGACGTAACAGATCAACTAATAATCAGGTATTTTCAATCGTCATATACTGGAGAAAATGGGGTACAATGAGACAGTACATCAGCTATTTGTAGACTTCAAGCAAGCCTATGATTCAGTTAGGGGGAAATATTGTACAATATTCTGATAGAGTTTGGGATACCCATGACACTAGTTAAACTGATTAAAATGTGCTTAAATGAAACGTACCATAGTAAAGTCCGTATAGGTAAATACTTGTCTGATAATTTTCCTATCCATAATGGTCTAAAACAAGGAGATGCTTTATCGCCACTCCTTTTCAACTTTGCCTTAGAATATGCCATTAGGCAGGTCCAGGTAAACCAGGTGCGCCTGAAATTAAATGGGACACATCAGCTGTTGGTCTATGCTGATGATATGAATTTACTGGGTGATAATGTAGATACCATAAAGAAAAACACACAAACTTTAATTGACGCAAGTAAAGAGGTTGGTCTAGAAGTGAACACAGAGAAAACTAAGTATATGTTACTGTCTCGTCACCAAAATGCAGGGCGAAATCATGACATAAAGACAGAAAACAGATGTTTTGAAAAGTGTCACAGTTCAGATATTTGGGGACAACGATAACAAATCGAAACCTGATTCAGGAGGAAACTGAGAGGAGATTGAACTCGGGTAATGCTTGCTACCATTCAGTCCAGAAGCTTTTGTCTTTTCGTCTGTTGTCCAAAAACATAACAATTAGGATATACAAAACCATAATTTTGCCTGTGGTTCTGTAATGGCGTGAAATTTGGTCTTTGGCATTAAGGGAGGAACATAGACTGAGGGTGTCTGAGAACAGGATGTTGAAGGGAATATTTGGACCGAAGAGATATGAAGTGAGAGGAGGTTGGAGAAAACTGCATAATGAGGAGCTTCATAACTTGTACTCTTCTCAAAGTATAATTAGAATGATTAAGTAAAGGAAGATGTGATGGACAGGGCATATAGCACAATTGGGGAGAAGAGGAATGCTAGGAGGAAAAAGACTACAAGGAAGACAATAACGTAGGTGGCAGGATTGATCTGTCTCAGGATACGGACCAGTGGAGGGTTCTTGTTGTAACCGCACAATGCAAAGGACTGCCATGTTTTGTTCACATGTGTCGGTACTTGTCTCTACATCAAAGCAGAGGCAATGCCTCACACCCCCACTCCAACCAACGGGACCTGAACCCTTTCGCAGTTCCGGGATGGTAAAGTTTATGACGGGTCGCAATAAAGCCAAACCAGCCCGACCCTCTCTCTACTTTTAGAAATAATCATAAATACTAATAAGAGGGATCTGTCCAAAAGACATTGAAAAGGACTTTTGGTCAATAGAGAGAGGTGGCCCTCTAACGGTCATAAATGTTAAATGTTAAAACCTGCTTTTATCAAAGAGCGGCGAATTGTTTTATTAGTACAGGAAAGGGGCCAATTTCCAACACCTGATTCATCACGGACCTACTCTTAGGAGACCGTTAGGTCGTACCCTCTCAATCCACCCCGGGTCAGAAAGACTGAAAGCGTGTGAACCCCAACTTTCGCCGCAAACAGCTGACCAGTGGAGGAATGAGAAATCTATCAAACCCCTCCCCCTTCTAAATTCAGCCAACCCGGAAATTGGGAAAATGGCAACGAGGTGTTCCTCAAATTTTGGCAGTATCTCTGAATCTGCAAAAGCAGTCAGTTCCTTTGGGGAGTCTGGTAAGAACAGTTGAACTGGCCGGACGCGTCTGCTGTCTCACTCGTCTGTTAAGTAAAATTAGTGTTCGATCAACGTGAGATCATAGTTAAAGTAACGCACGGAGTGTTATCTGAGTGGCGTTCAGATTTAAATCAATAAAGTTTAGTGTTGCCTAGTGTTTGTGTGTCCAGCGTGTTTTTTTTCCTCCTCGTCGGAGTAAGGCCCTAAACGACCTGAGCCAGAGTCTCACGCCAACCACTGCTAGCCCGATCACCATCAGCTCCCACCCCGTCCACCTTTTCCCTTCACTTCGCAGCTGTACCCACAGTTGCTGGCGCCCATAGACCATCCAGTCCAAGTCCCGGACCTGATACCCTTTTCATAGTGAAGAGAAGTGGTGGAGTTGGAGAAGCGGTGGAGCCAGGTAAAGCCGACCTAGCTGCAAGCTCCACGACCAACGACGGCAGTGGTGAGAACGACAAAGGAAGGAAGGAAGGAAGTTAAAGAGTAGCGACCCACCGGTGTGGCTAGAGGTTACACAGAGGGGGACGGTAAGATTGTAAACACGATAGTGAACTTTCGGTTTCCATAAAATTTTGGGAATTTCTTATGCAGCTGCACAACTGGCAGCTTCTCAAGAAGGACTCAGCTCCATGGAGTTAATTTAGTTAGTTTGCATGGATTTCCAGAAACTTTATGTCGGTTTCGTTGTTACTGATGACTTTCTTGAAGAAATAGTGGAGGGCAAACTAAAAATATTTTATTTTGCTTGAATTTTAAGCTTTCTCTCTCTTTCCCCTCCCACATTTTGTGTAAACTTTTGGGCTCTGTGTGAATTAATAGCGCCGAACAGTAACATTCCTCTTTCATCGGGTATTGTTATAAGTCGTTTATTGTTATCAATTAAGCTGTATCCCCGCGGCGTTTACTAATTGAGTTGGGAACTTCTATCATCCCCGCTATTTAAAAAAGAACTCAAGACTGGGATACGTCGAACAAGACGTGGCTATTACTTTGAGGGAAGAATATTAATTTCAAGCGTATAAGAACAAAGAACCGAGGAAAAAATTGGGCCTATGGAAGATATTACCTAAACAGAAGCCTTGTATTTTGAAAGAGCCGTCCAATATTTTGGGGACAGTAAAATTTCGCTAAACATGGTGAATCGGCGAAAAAACAAGAGAAAAAGCGTAGTAAACATTGACAGGGAGACCTCTTAACAAAGGTCTACTTTGAAGATGATGAATGTGTTTGGGGGATAACATTAACCCTATGTACATTCAATAACTGAGAGAAATTATTCTTCCATATATTTAAATGTTGGCGGAATCTGTAAGCAGATCATCATTCTCACTGATCACTAAGTTACTTCCAGGTTGGTAGCCACTCTTAAATTCATTTTCTCCTCAGTAGAACTCTGCAATCTTCTTCTTCTTACTGTGTGATGAAAGCATGTAAACTTTGTGTTTAAGATATTTCCTTTTTTTGTCCTGAAATGTCTGTTGGCTTCACGTCTTACATTGGTTAGTTTATCGCCGTTTATATGGCTCGTATCCTGTAATCACTGCAATCTCACCTACTTCGTTTCCTCTAGTAGTTCTGATCACTGTTTCTCGTAACATGCAGTAACCTAGCCTCTCTTTGGCTCAAATTGTTATATTCTTTCTAATAGTTTTGCAACGTCTATTGATATTCACTTCATCATCTAAGTTTTCTAAGTAAGCAAAACTTTTTGAGATTTTAGCCCGATATTCTTCTTTAGCGATATTCGTCTTCTGTACGAAAAGGTATTAAATTCGAGGTCCGTGAAAACTAACGTTTCTTCTTTCAGAGCAGAAGTATAACATACAATTTAATAATAATAGGCTAGTCAATTAACATTTCGAAATATTTCCAAGTATTCCGCTATCAGTAAGTGTAAACATTATATTTAAAACAAAATACGAAATAATTATAAGATACGTGGTTGTTTTGCCTAAAATATGGTGTCCTGGCGTTAGTAAATAATTTCAGATTTAAAACTTGTTCCTTTTCCTCTTTCTCCATCAAAAACTTGTGCCCTATGCTTATGGGATTTGTGTTTTGTTTTCCCCCCTAATCTTTACAAATTGCAGAGTTTACTTATGCAGAGGAAATCCACTTCTATTACCATCAAGCGTGTGATGGAGTGCTTTCTCTGAAAAATATTTGTCCAACTGTCTCTCTGGCTTACTACCTACATTACTCAGGTCGCCTTTGCACAGATCTACAGTTAGTCGTTCGCTGAATATATTTCTTGTTCTTAGAGAAGCAGAAAGCCGATTCTCGTTATGAAGAACTACCACAATTTGACCCCATTTCAGCCACTTCAGTGAAATTCAGATCTTCATATTTTTAAATATACATCTTAATGCTATTCTGCCATCTATGCCTCGAATTCCTACAATTTTTTTTCCCATTGAGACTTTCAAACCGAAAGCTTTTCTCGAACCCCAAATTATTTACGTTCTTTATAAACATAGTAAAAACAAGCGTATTGGGCGAATGATAATTCTCGACAGATGACTGCTTCATTGCCTACCATTTGATGTTCTTCCCGGTGAAAGATCCTACTGAAATAAACTTTCCCAAATATTTTCAAAGTTTCATTAGAAACGTGTGGCCTAGTGTCAAAATCAAGCCTACAGATCCGGGAAAATTAGGCTTCATAGTACAAGTACACCAATTTTGAGATAAGACAGACTATTCTGAACTGGGATCCATCGTCTGTTGCCTCTCCACAATGTGCCGCCGTAACTGCCTCTGCGGTATTCAATCCAATAATTCGATCACTCCAATCCAGTTACTTCTAACACAACTTGTCACGTTGTCACACTTGTAGACGGGGTTTGGATTGGTGGAGTGATTTATTGGATGCTCACAAGCCGTAACTACAAATAATTATAACACTCTCAAGACTGCTGTAACTATAGCACATGAAGTCTTCAACGTCTGTTAAAACTTCATAGCTGAATCCTCACAATCCCTTCCCGTGACGGCTTCGTGTTCTAGACTCACGGCTTCTCAGCCTCGGCTGATTGTCTCACTCATATAATTTATAATTCACAACTTATATGAGTCTGAGTCTGAATCTGAGTCTGAGTCTGAGTCTGAGTCTGAGTCTGAGTCACATGTGACGTCCGACGGTCAGTCGGCTAGTATGCCGTAAAATAAAGCACCCATCTCGGGTTTACGGCCAGATGCTTATTACTGTCAGACAGTTGCTGATTTATTGATGTGGGGCGTTCTCTCTGACGAGAGGACTGGCCTATCCTTTACAATTGCTGCTGGCCCTCTCCAGCGCAGTCATTTTTTGGTCCGAGTTCCTTGAGACTCGCGACAATATTTTACTGTCTCAGACTCGAGACTTTCCATTTCATCGCCTCCTACGACTCGCAGGGTCACGGTGGAGGTATTCGACTCCGCCTCCACACGAGATTCTTACTCCTTTTTATTTTTCTGTCAAAGTCAAAGTTACGTTACGACCGACGGCCAGTCGGCCAGTCTGTCTCGGAGTAAAGCACCCATCTGGGGCAAACTGCCCTACGTTCTTATAACTTAGAGAAAATCGAATAGAGATCACTGCCTCTAACTGTTCCTGCACTGTGTTTCTCTGCGTTGTTCTGGCTACGCCTACAATACCGTAGTAACCACATCCGCTGCCCAGTACCGGACGTGAATTCATTAACCGGGAACATATTTAGCTAACCGTTACCTAGCAATTGCCGTCCTCTCTGACTACACTATTCCGACTTTCAGGCGTCGTGTCACAATATAATTCAATTTTTAGCAATATTTTTTCTCTTAATTTCATCACACATCGTATTGGCGTGCTATTTCTCTTTCAAATTTCTTCATGTTTACCATTCTTTTTCAGAATATCTGTCACGGTAAACAGATATACTTTTTCCTTTTACATTAATTTGTAGTCGAGCGCGATGCAGCGTTCGGAAGGCACCCGGTGGTTTGAGTACAAACTATCCTGAGAGATTTGTTACAACTTTCCTCAATGCATACAGAAAAATCCATTTCCGCACTTACATTTTCGACAGAAACACATTATTGTCATTTATATTCATGGCCAGTTACAAAATACTTTTTGGACTAACGCAGATGGTTACCTCAAAATGTTACGTTCCTTTTCACTGATAACTCCACGTACCAGAGATAAAAGCTACAGAAGGCATGTTTCTTGGTGAAGATTTAGTTCTGTATGCAACAACGTCGAAAAGTAACCCACTGTGCGTTGTCTGACTAGGGTGTATATTACGTCGCTTTCGGGTAGTAATAATTTTCAAGAACTCACACAAGCGGCAGCTCTGTGTTCGGAACTGTGCCATCTGGTGGGAACAAATGTAACTTAATTGACTGTTTCAACGGTGGAAGAAAGAAACGATATACAAGTGTGAAAGGGAGAAAGGAGTGAGGGATGGAGATACGAGAGAAATCATTCCCCTTTGAATTAAACGGGCTTCTCCGCCAGGAATTTGTGTAGTTGGAAATCCACTACTAATTAGTTTCAGCTCTTGAGATGATTCTCTTACTAATGCTATCTAGCACCTAATAATTACATCCATAAGGACCAGCAATTTTAACCGCGGTATCCCATGCGTAAAGTGGAATGGATCAACACTGCTTTCGTTTATGAGTGTATAACGTAAACCAACTATTGCAACATCACTGTCATGGCAGGTTGAAGGAGTTTTGATATGGCCGATTTCAGCCTGACACGTGGAAACTCTATCGAAATTCAACGGGATAATTTATTTCTTATCTTCATCTTTTACCCGTCTTCCTTTTTTTTTTTTATTCCTTTCATACCTCATCTCATTTCCTCCTTTCGGCAGTAAAGTGGTAAGGTAAGTTACATTTTTATGCTCCGCATTGTACAGTTTCGAACACACAATTTCCACCTGCATAAATGCATGAAAATTACTAAGGGGTGACCAAAATAAGATATTTACCCAGAGGAACTGAGAAAAATTATGAAAATCTCCGCCACAATGGATGAGATTCGAATCGTGTACATCCTAACCTCACTTAAAGCGGAGTTAAAACAACGAAGGTCTCATACGTTCTACAAATGTGGAACACTATACAGTTTCGAGACAAAGGGTACGGCAGGACACGGAATTTGCTGATTCTAAAGGGTTCTGACGATGGTGGATGACACACACAATTGCTGTGTTTCTGGAATTTTTCCATCATCCGGAATTCTAGGCAGTAGAAGATACGACGTTTCGGAAAGTGGATCTGTTTCCGTCTTCAGGTAAGGGAGGAAGACTCGTTGAGATTAGCTCTTTCTAAGGAGTCCAAAAGAGTAGGTGTCTTCCTCCTTCACCTGAAGAAGGGAACAGATCCAGTTTTCGAAACGTTGTGTCTACTAGTACCTAGAATTCCGGGCGTTGGAAAATAAAATCCACAAACCCAGTATTTCAGTGGACTGAATTTGTTGATGGATACACGTATGCATTCATTAATTTATTCATGACATGCATACACACTTAATTACACACACACATATATGTAATTAAGTGTATATGCATGTCATAACAAACAGTTAACCCCGCAGAAACAAAAAATAACAAAAACCCCACCAAATTAATATATCTAAAAGAAGCCGTTTCCAAAATAAGATCTTTGGAGAAAAACCCTGCAAGAAAAGGTATACCACACAAAGCAAAGCTAGAAACGCCCAGACAAACCGAAGTAAAAGGTATTTGAATATATATATATATTATAGACACGCTCGCTAGTTTTCAGGCTGATGTTTCAAATATGGTGATCTTGATTTTCGATATTGGTTTATTTCACTAAATTTTGCATCAGGATTACAGACAGCTCCTGCTAAAGAGTGACCTGTGTTTCTGAACTAGATCAGAGACGTGTAGCTTTTGTTTTAAATCTTTTATATAACTCCTGCAGACAAGAGAAAATGCGGGCGGGTAGAAGGACTAGTGGATGTTCACTGCACGTTTGACTTCCACGCTAACAGGAAAGTCGAGAGTATCCTGAGATGATTCTTACACTCGACCACTAAACAATTTCAGTAACAGAGAGGAAATGATTTCATGACTCTTCTTGCAAGGAAATGCATATTAAATACTTAAAGACGAATAATACTTGAAGTGTCAAATTCTGTTTACTGAATCTGACAAGGGGAGAAGTGCAATTTCGCTGACTGGTGTTATGCCACGGTATAGGCGGCAACCAATTTTAGCACCTAGACGCTGTGGAACGGATGGGATGGTCAACAGGATGACTGACCGGAAACCGTATGAGATCATACCAGTGAGTGTGTGCGGTATCCGCCAGTCAGCCATTCCAAAGTGCGCGCATAAGAGGATCACGCACCAGCCGAGTGACTGGATATGGGCAAGTGATAAGAGGGAAATGAACACCCAATGAGAATAGGCTATTTCAGGGCGGATCCCCACGTGGGTAGTACTTGCGCGACCCCCTGGAACCCTATAAAATCCCCAATTACAGTGCGGGAAAAAGCTTTGGTTTGGAAGGAGTAGTTGCTCCTAGAACCAGTGTTAGTGCCAGGAGGGACCAACGTTCGGCGCCATCTTATGGCTGTGGAGGTCATGTGAGTACTTGCCTATATTCAGGTCACTGTGAGCATTGCCAGTTTCTCTAAATGGTGTAACTAGAATGAAGGAGTAACGATCCAGTAGATATCCCATAAACCAAGTAGAGGCCAATGTATTCGGCCTTAGGAATTGTAGCAGTGTTAGGATTACTTTATGTATTAGGGTAGGTTAAGGTACTGCACTACATGTACATAGAGATTTCATACTTAATTATATCATTTATTACTTCAATTGTCATTCCACGTGTTGTTACTGTATATCCCCTTACACAGTGAGAGGTATCCACAAGTGTCCCGAAGGATTAGGCTACCATAATCCCTTGCGGCACAACACTGGGTACTTAGAAAATTTATATGGCTAATGATAAGCAATATATCACACCGTCTTAAATGAAAATTCCTCCACGTATAAATCAAACGCAGGCACTCTTTGTGTGCTTACTTTTTTCTCTGTTTCTATATCTTGGTTGCCTTTTCTTGTTATACACGATTTTGTGTGTTGCTTTTTGCGAGTGGGGTCTCGTGGTTATTGGATTTGGGCGTCGAGCACTGGTGCCGATAAAGGAGACAAGAACACGAATGCATGACGGGTGCTTTTTCAAGTGACTGTAGGAGCGCTTGATGTTTGAGATAAAGTCTTCTTCAGGAACTGGTACAACAGTGGATTTAGGAACTGAGTGTTTAAAGATATAATCTCTTCGTATCTGTCACCAACTGTAATGTTCACTGGTTATAGAATCGTTACAAAATTTACATAATACAAATACTAATGGAATTCGTGCTACAAACTTCTTCTCTTTGCCAACATGTCAGGCTTTGAGAAATTTTACGACATATAATGTATAAGTTACTGATCCTTGTATATATAAAGAAGAGCCTGTGGGAGTCAGTCTGTTTGTGTGTTTGCTCTTTATACATTTCTGCAGTGTTGAACACATTTCGATCAAATTTGTCTTGCAGTGCATAGCCGCGCTCAGCAGTGCCACCTCGGCTGTTACAGGCACCATGGGTTAGAGCATGTAGCAGTACTTGACGTTTGGGTATTCCATGATCATCCCGTATAAATAGACCCCCTGCTCTGCACTGTGTGTCTTGAGCACACCTAACAGCTTGCTAGCTATCGTCACGACATGTAACATTGCTGAGAAATATGTTACAGCATTTGAAGTGACGTGTAACTCATAAACTAAGAACCTCAGGACACTTATTACATAGCGTTATTACTTGTACTTAACCAGGAGTCAGAGCCGCGCCACAGCTCAAGCGGTTAGTCGCTGGCTTCCCACCGTGGCGGCCCGGGTTCGATCCCGAGTCTGGTAAAGTGGGATTTTTGATGGACAGGCGCTGGGGCACGTTTTCTCCGAATACTTCGGTTTCCCCTGTCAATCTTCATTCCACCAATTGCTCCACAATCACCCTCACCTATCATCTGGGGCTGGTACAATAGGCCAGAAGTGGCCGCCGTACAAGGGACTTTTTTTTCTTGGCACTACAGCCCCAGTGGGCCTAGGCCTACCTCCATGAGCTCCGTTCACTTCGGTTTTTCTAGATCTTACACATACGGTAGGACTCCTTGGGCGAGTGATCAGCTCGTCGCAAGGCCTCTATCTGTAAACAAACACAGAAAAATGCACACAAATATCCTGCCCTGAGTGGGATTCGAACCCACGATCCCGGCTTCCGAACGAGCGAAGACAGTGCATGCCTTAAACCGCTCGGCTACCGTGACCGGCCACAAGGGACTTAGTCCCACCCCACTAGCAATAAAAAAATAACCGAGATTCAGGCCGTGCCGTAGCTCAGGCGGTTAGTCGCTGGTTTCCTACTGCAACGGTCTTGGTTCGAGCCCGGGTCAAGCAATGTGGGGTTTGTGGTGAACAAAGTGGCAATGTGTCAGGTTTTCTCTAAGGACTTCGGTTTCCCCTGCCAATCTTCATTCCACCAGGTGCTCCACAATCACCCTCACCTATCATCTGGAGCTGGTACAATAGGCCAAACAGTGGCAGCAGTACCAAGTGGACTCAGTCTCACGCCTTGAGAAAAAAATAACAAGGACTCGCATTATGAATAGCTTATGCGCGAATTTCTTTCCATTCTTTGTAAATGACGCTAGGCAAAATCAGAACGCTTTATAAAAGGAATTCTATTACTAACTGCTGTATTCAGTAGTATGGATACTAACTTCTATACGGCATGCATTATATTGTCTTTTACTTCGCTAATTGCACATTGTCGGAGAGAGTTTGAACTAAAAGTTGCAATTATTATGCAAGATTTAGATATTCCACAGTGCGACGTTTCGAGAAATATTAAAAGAAATTGTTATGAAATTGGTATAAATTCTGTGTTTAAGTTAAAANATTCAGTATAAGATATGTTTCATCAACAGAGTTTTTGATCCAAAGACGTCAACGTCTCTACAGACAATATTAGCAGCAGAAGCGCATCTAGCAGAGGGCAATTTTTACTAACAGAACAGACATTGAACATAGGAAAGTCTCGGATATATCGAACAGGGACCCGAAGGCCAACAATTTCCAAAGCAGAAGGGCAAAGTACAGAACCACGGTAAACTTGAATAAGGAAGAGCGCGTCAAGATGATATCTCCTCTTTTGCAAGGTGTGCAATTTCAATTTTTCTAAAACAAATTCGTAACAGTAATAATAATCTTGCGTGTGCTACACCCAATAATAAACTTTTGTCTCTGTTTTATAGTTTCTCAGTCAATACAGACATCCGGCAAGACTCCTTAGGCGGGGGATCAGACAGCAGAAAACCACTACCTACGCATGGCAACACAACGTTTAAACATCCATGCCTATAGGGGGATTCGAACCCACGACCGCAGTGTTTGCACTGGCAAAGACAATTCATGCCTTAGGCTGCGAGGCCACTGCGATCGGCAGTAATTTTTGTTATTGCTAGTGGAGTGGGGCTAAGTCCCTTGTCCTGCAGCCACATCTGGCCTACTGTACCAGCCCCAGATGATAGGTGAGGGTCATTGTGGAGCAATTGGTGGAATGAAGATTGGCAGGGGAAACCGAAGTACTCGGAGAAAACCTGCCCTAGCGCCACTTTGTCCAGCACAAATCCCACTTGACCAGACACGGGATCGAACCCGGGCCGCCGCGATGGGAAGCCAGCGACTAACCTCTTGAGCTATGGAGCGGCCCAGCGATCGGCAGTAAGTGCTATGAAACGTAAAAATGACACTACATCAACTGAACACTGTGATATCTGTTTCGAATCTGGCTCAGGCATGGCAATATATCTTTGGTCGTGTGCCCTCTGCTCTTCTATGTAGGCAGAGGCCTTGCAATGGATCGTTGCCCCTCTCATGGAATCCTATAAAATGTCTGGATGATTCATCGTTTCAGAATTTTGAACAAACCCAAGACAGGAGGCCAAATCCACGAAAAGTATTAGTAAAAATCTAAAGAGTGAGCGAGTGGGGAGAACAGTGCAGAGTATGTTTCACCCTACAGATGTGATTACATGATACTTGTTCTTGAGGGAATGCATTCCGACCTCCATTTGGCCCACCTCAACATCGCAGAACTGACGTTTCATTCATGTCACAAATGTTTCTATGCACACATTTCGCAGTGAGAAGCGCATTGAATAAAACAAGACATCTGTACGTGTTTGTAGTGACAATGGTTGGTATTGGCGCCTTCGATCACCATTTTACGTACAATAAAAATGAAAATACAAGTAAAGTCAACATTGTTCCCTTATGAATTGTGACAACTTGTCCAGCTTTGTAGGACGATACCAACATTCCAAATGAGCAAACTGCCTCTATCTTGAAGATGGAGGCAGCAAATTTCTCCGAAACGTAAACGTCCACCTACAAAATTACAGGGTATGAAAACTCTTAACAATCTTAACAATAACCGGCGTGAAAGCCTGAAACTTGTACTGTCTTTTTAAAAAGAAACTCTTTCCATGCAACGGATAAATATCGTAGCCATCTTAAGAGGAACAATCCTGAGAAGGGAGCGGAGGATGTAACTGCCGGAGAATAGTCACTGCGAGAGGAGTAGCCGAAACAACAGGAGACACAGCAACTTTCTGGATCTGAATTTTCGTTTACATATTTTATATTGGATCACTTGCATCCAAAATTTTCATAGGTTAGATATTTTTTTTTATTTCTTTCAGTGTTAACACATTCAAGTCTAAGAGGTCCGGGAAACTGATTTTCTGCCATTTGAAAATAGTCTGTGTTCACGAATATTCACATGGATACGTGGCTTGTAGGATAGGGCAAAGAGTGGATTTTGCTATTTTTGCTTACGAGTTCAAAATCCATAAGAATTAAGCCAAACGGTGGGAAAAGAAAATTAGAAAATTCAGTAATACGGAAGTTGCAACAGTGGTTTCCTAGGATATCCAGGTTAAATAATATGTTCTATTACAGAGGAGTTTTCTTCTATGTGGAATTAATGGAGCTTCCTTCACGGATGTAAACATGGGGAAAAAGAAACCAGATTATTGAGTGGCTGTAACAGATTTGCTGAAGATAAACTACAGTAATGTTTGTGCTGTATTAGTTTCAGTATGCCGGATGCAGTTTAAAATTATAACGAACAAATGTTACTCACAGAGATATTGGGTTTTCGGACTTTATCCATCGTCTTGGTTTTAAGGTAACTAAGAAAAACACGACGTTTCGGGAACTGGATCTATTTCCGTCCTCAAGTGAGGGAAAACACCTATTCTGTTGGACGATTGAGGCTAGCTCTTTCTAAGGGAACCAACAGAATAGGTGTTTTCCCTCACTTGAGGACGGAAATAGATCCAGTTCCCGAAACGTCGTGTTTTTCTTAGTTACCTTAAAACCAAGACGATGGATAAAGTCCGAAAACCCAATATCTCTGTGTGTTATACACCATCGTCAGAATCCGATAGTATTAAAATTGATAATATTAGGTTCTCGAGGCGGCGAATATGAAGATTGCTAGATTAGATTTGATATTCCAACGGCAGTGTCTGCTTTCCTCTTGCCTCGCATAATCATCTACACCAGGGGTCTCCAAACTTTACGAAACGCGGGCCACATTAGTTAATTCAGCACTTTCAACGGGCCGGATAAAATGAGAAATTAATAACTCTAGGTATATGAGTTTTATTGAAAGCACAGAATTTCATAAACTAAATACAAAGTACGTGAGAATAAATTATCGTATATTAATGAAAACAGACAATAGCAGCAAATGCTCATATCTTCATCACAAATTATAATAAAACAATTAATGTGAATGATGGAACTCTTTTTGCATTCTTAAAATCTGATTAAATTGAGGTTCAAATTTTGAAAGGCTAATCACAAGTAGCGACGTAAAATATTCATCGGATAAATTTGCCCTGTATTTCGACTTGATGTACTTCATCTGGGAGAAAGTTTGTTCACGCAAATATGTCGTCCCAAAAATGGACACAAATTTACAAGCAAATTTCTTTAAATTTGTAAATTGCTCAGAGTTCAGAAATTTATAAAATTCGATCAAATTTCCTTCCTTGTATTTGTCTTTAATATGATAATTTTCCTGAAGTTCAATAATTTCCATTTGAATTTGACTTGGGACATCTGCAGCATCACAGTCAAACGGATTTTGAAACAATCTAATTTCCTGAGCACTGGCATCCAAATCAGCAAATCGCTTCCGAAATTGTTCTTTCAAATCTAAAATTGTGAATAATATTAATATTAACATAATATGGACTATCAGTATGTTTTAAACACAATCTTAAATAATGAATTTGAAATCTATGAACAAGTATTTTCTTTACCAGTACTCTTTGGAAAATTAGTTCAGTTGGCGCATTTCTGCACAATTCTTTCGCGGGCCAGATAAAATCACATCGCGGGTCGTAGTTTGGAGACCCTTGATCTACACTGAGGATGGGGACAGTACCTTCTCAAATGTCGATAAGCTTCTACCTGTCTACATGGAGTCATACCGCAGACGGTAGAAAAACTTCCCCTTTCAAATATTTGTGCCGGTGTCAACAGTTTCCTTAAAATATGAAAATTATCCACTGCCTAAATCAGCCATAGGGTGCTACGGACTGTATGGGGTATTTGTCTGACCCACGACAGAGGTCACTGGAGGCAATGAAACAAGAAATATTGAAACTTTTAATATCTGAGCAACCATTAGTTTCTCAAGAGAAACTCTGCCCCAGTGGGGTAATTTAGTGTTCAGATATTTCCACAATAAACTGATCTTCTAAAATATATTTTACAAAACATACAACTTATACAATCGTTTAAATTAACGTTCACTGGATTTACTTGAAAACTGAGCAGACGTTTCCACTGACATAAAAATGAAAATTAAACAGATAAATATGGCATCAGTATGACGTCAAACCTAATGGGTTGAAAACAAATAGGTTTCAGGTTTATGAGGTCTTCCGTGACATGTCTCACTCTGCCAGGAGCCGATATCTCACAGCGGAGCTTTGGGTTTAATCGCGGGTGACTATGTGTCACTTTCGATGTGGACAAAATGGCACTGCAACAGATTTTTTCCAATATATTATATTTCCGGTTTTGCCAGCTAATTATCATCGAAACATTGTTCCGTAATGATCTATTGCCATGTGGCACTGCCTAAGGTGAGCGACAACTCTGACCAGGCAGCACATTAACCCTTCAACGCCGACCTTTAAATATATCTACTTTGTCCTGTGGTAATATTCTCTATTACCTCCCCAAAACTTACGCATTGAAATTCACAATTTTTCATAGCAATTATGCATACGAGATACATTTAATTTCTTTTTTTTTTTTCAGTAAATCTGGTAGAACTACAGTACCAGAGCTTATCTTATTAACTAAACTCCCTGCACAAATCAACGAAATTAGAGTAGTAGATTTGTATGATAGTTCTTGAAATACCCACCCAAACACAAGCCTGCTTCACAGTGACCGCAACCTTTCATCGTTTCTCTCCTCTTCCACTTCTCCTGTGCGGTTTGGCCTGCTTTCCTGTGGCGAAAGTGCGCTCAAGGAAATGCTGCTGATTCAGTCTCTCTGGAGGCCATATGCATGGCCACGGACAGCAGATTCGCCTGTCTCCACCAGGCCTTATATCGGAATGAGCCTGATTCTCAGACGGTCTCATCCCTGGTTATTTGGCGTGGACCGGTATCATGGAATTATGGATAGTTGTACTGAATCACCTTTTGAATAATTTTATATACTCTTGTGAACCTTTCCTTCTTTCAAGTATATATGACCGATTATGTGAGAAATGAAGTGTTATTTAGAGTCAGTGAGCAGAGGAATATCCTACATGAAATAAGAAAACGGAAGGCTAATTGGATTGGTCATATCTTACGCGGCAACTGCCTTCTAAAAGAAGTTATTGAAGGAAAGATAGAGGGGCGGATAGAAGTGACCAGAAGACGAGGAAGAAGACGTAAGAAGATGCTGGATGACCTTGGGGACAGAAGAGGATATTTTCATTTGAAGGAGAAAGCTCTAGATCGCATCAAGTGGAGGAACTGTTTTGAAAGAGACTTTGGACCTGTCGTTTTGACAGATTACTGATGAATGAATGAATATGACCGTATCATATGATCTTTGAGATCCACTCTTCCGAAGTTCAAATTGCAGGCACACAACTGCATTTTGTCTCTTCCCCATTCCCTTCAGTTACTTCCAAGGGAAATTCATTTTTATGATACGTTTAAAGCATGGTTACTCACTTTTCCCAGGCATGTATTCCTACAGCCTCTGAAAGTTAACTGCAGTATTCTCTCTTCTTCATATCTGATCTTTTACAAAGAGAGGGGCAGTTTTCTTATTGACACCCAAAGTACTTCTGTGTAGTCTGTGCTTATATTTCAAGGACCGAGCCACTTCAATACAATTATGAAAATTGTCATTCCAGAGGGCATGGCCTCACTCGAGGCTTTAGATTGATAGCTTTATAACTGTTGCTGAAATTCTGTTGCAACTGCACCCACATACTGGTTTGCTAGTTCCATGTCATGCTCTCTATAAGTAAACAGCAAACATAACTTTTACTAAAACAATCTATTTAAGCCGTAAAGTTCAAATGATTATCTACGAAACTTAGCAGACTTTGGCGGTATGTATTGCATGAATGAACGACCATCCTTCAACACAATCAAAGAATCGTCTATTGCGATGTTATATTTCAGAAGGTAGAAATTTTTAAAATTATTATTCAGATATTCAACGAATGCATACACTTTAGAAGTTTGGTAGGCTTTGATGTTCGTTTTACTGTTATCAGAAGAAACTAATACGTTTTTTGAATTGTTTCATATTTGGTCCGTTACACTATCAATCACAAATTGTCAATGAATAATCCGTCGAGTGTAACAACGTTCTTAGGACATCTGTAGCAGATCACGCAGCTTACATACTGTGTACAATACAACGCCAGTGGTTTCATGTGTTTGTAACGCGCCTCTGATGATGGTTTCTTTTGAACCGAAACATGTAAGGCGAGTGAAATAAATAAGTGACCTAAGAACGTTGTTACACTCGACGGATTATTCATTGACAATTTGTAATACGTTTTTATTAGCAATAGCCTTTGTAATCTTAGGGTTTAGAAATTTGAGTGAACATCAGGCAGTTCTTCGAATAGATTCATGTATTATTAGCTACGTAATACCCGTGTCAAAAATGTTTGCAACTCACTTTCAACAGACTACATGGCGTTATATCTTCATAACCATCCAAGTTGTAATACATACAATAACAAAGTCACACTCGAAATAGATTCCAAGAGAATGCTCACTGGAGCATTACTCTCCCCGACACGTTCTTTCTTAGAATTTAAGTGTTAGATTAAGTATTTCATAAGATGTACTTAGAGTCCTTAATATGGACTGATTGTACAAATAAACGGAGATATAAAAAAATAACCATCCAAGTGAGAATCTCAAATCCTACACTGCCTTCAAATGTATCAACAATATTCAAGTTGGACACCCCCGAACTACTAGCCGTGGATACTATAAGATGTTCTCCGCACTGCAAGAAACGTGCTGATGTCTTTGCCACAAAACCTTCGCCTACACCCCTTTCATTTCTACGTCTTTTTCATTAACGTGTCACCATTTCCACTTTCACTATCTCCAATTGTGTAACTAATTGCATGAAATCATCATCAAAGTCACTACCATCTCGGGCCCAAGTTTCCTCATACTGTCGTCATCATCCAGAATTTCAGAGCGCGGATGTTTGCAGGCCCGGCCGTGATAACTGTGACGTCATGTTTACATTACAATATAGCTCTAGGTCGTCAGCTGCAAGATGATACGTAAACAGTAAGTTCATCTATTTCTCGTAGCTCTACGCAGACTCCTTAATGGAGCAATTCGTTCCCACACAGCAGAGCGTGTGATGTAGGCGAAGCAACGATACAAATAATTTTACTGCAGAATTTAGTGTGAAATTTAACTTTTTCACTCTTAAATCTTTGTGTGCAAAGCATGCGGTACGTGACTTACGAAAAATGGTAAATCTGACCTAGGTTTAAATTTCGGGTTTGAAAATATCAGTGAAAGACAAGTGGCATACCGCTGCTCATCTCATGGCGTGGTTTTTAAACAATAATATTTACAAAACTTTTATTTTCTAAGATATAAAATCCTCATAACAGCCGCTGTGAACACTTAAATTCTTATGTAATAAAAATTACAATTTATTGCGGATAAGAGCTACCAGAAGAAGGTTTCTTTAATTAAATGGCGTATTCAAAGAGTTGTCGATCACAGTAATACCGCGGTCTAAGGTATGAACTGTCTTCTCCAGCTCGAACACTGGGCTCATGGGTTCGAATCCCATATTTGTCTACGTTTATTCTGTGTGTGTTGTCCTGTGTAGATGGCGGCCTTGCGACGGGCTGATCACCCGTCCAAGGAGCTCTACTGACTGTCTGAAAGATTAAGAAACTGAAGTGAAACGAAGCGTTTCACGGATGCCCTGTTTCAGAGGGAGCGACAGGGATCTGATGATGATGATGATGATGACGATGATTCAAAGGTTTAGAAAGTTGTTCTAGAAGACCGATATACCTAGTTAAAACAAATAACTTTTGCTTTGCATAACTGTCAGGTTTACTGACGCACGATGCAAATTTCTTGGATACTGGTGCGTGCCCCTTCACAACAGACATTATCGGATTCCGAGATCTGATATATATTGCATTAGAACATTATCGATTGGGGCTTAGCGACTGCCAACTCTCGAACCAAGTGACTGCTGCTACTGCTCACTTTCCTCAACAATTTCAAAGAGACAGAAATCCTTCGAGTGGAATGAACTATCTGGAAACTTATTCTAGAACCTGCTACGTTCAAATTCTGATAGATCATTACTACGGTCGAAGGTACACCATTTTGGAGTCAAAATATGCTACTGTACAATACAAATTATTGTATTTCTGGACATAGTCTGACTGATAGATTATTAAGCCGTTCTTCTGCCCGAAGTTCGTGTGAATAACATTTAAAAATTCAGAGTCCTATATCACAGAAAACACACTGTATCTTCATAACAAATGCTAGCCTTTTAACGCCGTTCAGGGAAATATTCGCTCTTTATTCCGAGAATCATAAGCAGCCCAAAAATACACCCTGTTGGCAGAATTCAGAGTTTATCGATGTTAAAGCAAGTGGTAATTGGTAAACATTGTGTACTTTGAATGGTTAGGACGAAGGATGGGTTATCATACATTGCGGTTGATGCTTAGAATTTTGGCTTCATATTCGAAAGTTCCAGAGTTAAGATCTTGCTCCGGAGACCGGTTACTACAACTGTTGTTTGTCATGTCTTTCATTGGCTTCTTCAGGCAAATGTAGGTAAATATCTCAAATTAGTAAGATTTGAGGCTTTTACGGCGGTGACTATGAAGAAAGCAGTCTTCTGGGATTTGGCACCGTGTATATGTGGTGTTAACCGACGTTTCGGAGGAACGTATCGCCTCCATCCATCAGCCTCAGTCTGCTTTTACCGGTTCTCACGGTCTCTTCGCTTGCGGATTTCTTATATTTTCCTTCTAACCTGAAGATGGAGGCGATACGTTCCTCCGAAACGTCGGTTAACACCACATATACACGGTGCCAAATCCCAGAAGACTGCTTTCTTCATCTCAAATTAGGCTACTACCACTTTTATTCACATCATTTTCAATTGTAACCGTTCACTAGAATTGATGTTACTATAAATTATGTTAATTTAGAACAATTAAATACAAACTACAGTTTATAAATAAGGAGTAAGTAGTCACATTTTTGCATTCAGAAAGTGACATAAGCTCATTCTTGCTGTGTGGGCAGGATGTGTCATTTGCTACACTTCCGGAAATTTTAGCTGTTCGAGCTACGGCGGTATGCCTTTGGAAATCTGAGACTTGACAGCAAGTGCAAGCTACAGAACTCAAAAGCGGGAGGGCCGCAGCCCCATGTCAAGCTGGTTATATACCACGAAACTGTCGAAGGTGTCGTTGAGTCTCCAAGAGGCAGAATCGAGCAACAAGTCAATATCGCTGGGAAATGTAAATTTCCGGTGAACTCCCAAATTTTGAACTGGACCAATAAGGCATGTTTCAGAGAGGAGGAGCATCTTCTTCGAAGTTTGGGCTCGAAGAAGCTAGCTACTGAGAGAATTCCTTCACTAAATTCTGAATTTTACGGACACAAAACTGTGTCCCGTCATCACCGACAACCAGTACATTGTTCAGTTTATGCCAGACCACTTAGTAAAAGTAAGTTCCCGGAAACTGGAGTGGAACAAAAATAAACACAGTGTTGAGAAGTGATCAATTAAACCGGTGTTAAGAATAATATCTTGAGCGTAACTGAATTTGTGTTCATGCAAAGTTCTTCCCCTCCTCCCGGAATGAGACTCTATACGTCCCTGAGACCTGATATCAGCTCTACAAATCCCTGAGCAGATCGGCCTGACCCCGATAACTCACCTGTCCGGATGTCCTTCCGGTTATAAGCTACTCACTTAGGCTTACTGGCGCCCAATCAACACTCCATACTTTCCCAAATTAATCTGCCTGTTCAGTAACATGGTGCGGAAGGTGGCAGAAACGACAACCAAGAAGAGATCCGGACGTACGTAGTAACAGTGCACGGTGAGAACTCTGAGCAGTCAGAAGAAACGAAGTAACGAACTTGGTGGGTCGGTTATACAGTTCACTATTCCCTATATCGTTCTGCACTATATAGTCTGATCTACTGTCATGAAATAAGCCATAAATACGAGGGTAAGTCAATAAGTAAGTTACAAATGGATATAGAACTTAAACAAATAAGAGTACTGATTTGAAAAACGCTTTTATTTCTCAACATAACCTCCCTGTACACTGAGGCACTTGTCCCATCATTTCACAAGCTCCTGAAAACCAGCAACATAAAATTCTTTGGGCTGCTCTCAGAACCAGGCGGTGACTTCCCTTACTACAGCTTCATCGTCGGAAAAATGTTCAGTCGAAAGATGATGTTTAAGAGGGCCGAAAAAATGGAAGTCGCTTGGAGCAACACTCGTCATCTGTGACAATTCGGGTTAGCATATCGTGTCCTTCATCGTGGTAGCGATTGAGACGCTGTAATGCCAGGCCCATTCTTTGCATTTTATGTTGTGAGGTCAGCATGCGCGGCACCCATCGTGCACAGACTTTTTGAAAATCTAACCTGTCGTGCATTATGAGGTAGGCCATGCCGTGTGAATACACCTGATTCCGATAGCAGCCCAAAGAATTTTATGCTGCTGGTTTTCAGGGGCTTGTGAAACGATGGGAAGTGCCTCGATGTACAGAGAGACTATGTTGAGAAATAAAAGCATTTTTCAAATCAGTACTCTTATTTGTTTAAGTTCTATATCCATTTGTAACTTACTTATTGACTTACCTACGTACATATATCGCCAACTTAATGCATAATGCTCCAAAATTATCATTCTTACCTAAGACATATCACTCGCTCACTCATGGAGCTAAACTCTTCTTGAGAAGCCGCCAATTTTGCAGTTATTCAAGAAATTCCCAGCATTTTATGGAACCCGAACGTTCATTATCGTATTCACAGGTGGCCTCCGCCGGTTCCCATCCTGAGCCAGATCGATCCAGCCCACACCATCCCATCCTATCGCTCTAAGATCCATTTTAATATTGCCCATTCACCTAACTCTTGATCTTCCTAGAGGTCTCTTTCCTTCTGGCATCCCCATCAATAACCTATATGCATTCTCCTAAGATAAATGGCATTGGAAAATTAACTGCACCATAGGCCGACATCGTAGGAAAAGTAAATTGAAATTTGTGTAAGCTTCTGTTTCATGAGAGCTGTTGTTTTCTACATATCAGGAGAGAGCGTAGTGGTGGACTCTGGTGATCACGGTAACAAACTTGCAGATACCATAAAAGATGGGATATTTCTTGACTAGCTAAGCGACTAACAGTTTCTTAAGAAGGGCTCTGGCCCTTCAGTTGGTAATTTAGTTGGTTTTCGCTAGGCTGTAGCCTATATGACGCTGCATCAAATATGTCGTACTGTTTTACTTTGTAATGTCTTAATTTGCTCGATGTATTATTTTGAGAAAAGGCCATTCAATCATTCCTTTATATATTTTTGTTGTTGTAATTAGAGTTCACACGACTGCCTATAGAATCACTTCATGAATGCAGTAAATACTAAGTCAAATTATTAAAATTACCAGAAATGTTATTCAAAATTAGTATCACTGACACATATCATTAAATCCTCCCATCCCCCCGGGAACATCTGCTTTTGCCTTTCTCCAACTGCAGAATGGGCATTGATTTTCGGAAACTATCAATGTTAGGCCAGGCGGTAGGCGGATTCTTTACTTGTTAAGGGCTGAAGGTATGTTGAGACTGTCTTACCTCTGGACTGACGTCGGTAGCGTTGGCACTCGACACGAACTCCCTGAGGAAACCATCTAATTCCGTGCCTTCGATGTAGCCGTTGCCTAGAAATAAACCAGAAAAATCTTAAGTCATAATATTCTTCACGATGTAAGTCCACTCAACTAATCCCTGTACCCAATGCTTTTGAACGTACGATTGCTCCTCCGTGGGCCGCAGACATATCTCGGCGTTGTTTTTGTGTTAGTTTGTCCTTTATAAAGAGCGTCCCGTTTCTGTTTTCAGTCGTAATTACTAATATATTCAGGACTAAGACGTTAATTCATCTACGGGCCTTTCAGCTTTTATGTGGTAGGTGCTGGGTTCAAATCCATGCAGAGGAGCAGAAGCGTTCAGATTATTCAGAAGTTCCAAATAAATCGGGAAATAACAGCTCAGTCTCCTCGTGTGGTCCTTTTTTCACGCTCACTGCCTATAAACATTTCTGTGTTTGGCGATATAATGCCATCTAGTTCGGTGAAAGTCGACAGACATTTTGGAGGAACATGCCGCTCTTGTCTTCAGGATTGAACGATACGCCAAGCTATAAATCAGCTTGAAGCAGGCAGCAAGCAGGTGTACAGTTCTGAAAGTTCGGCTTCTTTAAAGCCACTGATTCTATGATTCGTTCTTTCGGATATAAAAGTAATAAAATACTTTTATTCGAGACATAAACCTATAACATTCGTCTATCATGGTTTTCACATTATTTTCGATGGAAATCTTTAGCTGAGGAACTGGTCTCTATTTGACTTCATGTAAACTTTAACAAAACTTATATAATTCCAATTATTTCGCTTTTGTAGCACGACTTCCACCCCCCAAGAACTGACAAGAACTGAAGGGAATTATTTTTATGAGATACTGGTAATACCTCTCATTCGACTTTTAGTTTTGTGTACAGTTACGACCCTGCAAATTATATGTAGTTGTGCAATGGAACGTTTATTTCGGTGTGCGTGTACTTACAGGTAAACACAAGTCGTTGAAATTTGTAAATCTTGTTTTAATTTACTAATAATTATTCAATATTAAATTTGTAATTGCACTTAATGAACATAAAAAATATATGATATAATAACAAATAATTTAAACCTACACAACCATAACAAAATATAAAACCTGTATTAATGAAATATTAAAGTAATTTTATCCACGCAGGATTCCGAATATCTTGAATGGTATCAAAATATCTTTTATGCCTGTAACACGAATTTTGTAAAAATTATACTGATGGTAAAGAATTTTAGCTATCTAATATAAGAAAAAGAGATAGAAGTTTTTGAATTAGGTACTTAATACCTGAGAAATTAAAACCTGCAGGTTGGTAGCTCTGCAAAACACGGTTCCCACACACGTAAGTTGATTTTGATGGCGGTAACCTAACTTTAGTTAAGCACGTTAAATTATACATACAGAGACCGAAAGGAATCCGGGATAGCTCAGTCGGTATAGTGACTAACTATGGGCTCGACGACCGAGGGGTCGGAGTTTGAGTCCCGGTAGGGCCAAAATTTTTCTCTTCTCTACATCGTCTAAACCGACTTTGTGGTCCACCCAACCTCCTACCCAAAGGGTATCAAGGGGTCTTTCCCCGGGGGAAAAGTGGCCAGGGCGTGAAGCTGATCACTCACCTCCAGCTAGTGCTGACTTCAAGAAAATGTGGATCTATACATCCACTCCGCCATATGCGTTCACAGTGTAGTGCTCAATTAGTTAAGCACTGGGACAGCTTTACCCTTTTTATGCAGAGACCAAACATGTCAACAAATTCTGTATTCGAATTAATTTTTCATATAATTCATTACAATCCACGGTCATGAACGCCTAATCTCTTGTTTATTTGATACTTTTATTAGAAAAACATTATTTGCTTTTAAGCCAACATCAGTGCTTTCTTAAGTAGTACTGATACACAGAGCAGCCGTCACAAATTTTCACATTCACCTCTAGACTACAAACTATGCATATGTCTTAACAATTCAGAAAATAAGACAATAAATACACAACGTTAATTAGTGCAAATTTAATAATATTATTTCAAGAATTGTATTTATATTTCTGTATTAAACAACTGCTTAACACATGTTTACTTAAATTAATTTTACAATTGTCATATTTGTGTTACTCCAGTCAAAATTCAGTAGTGTGCAGGAGAAGTTCAACCAACACATCTGTTGTGTACAGTTAAATTGATCATACACAGTTCTTTATGAGTGCAATATGTTTCAACCTGTTGGTCATCATCAGGCTCTTTCACATTTCCTGTCAACTGTTATTATTTACGAGTTCAATAAATCCAGTTATCAATCCAAACCCCATGTGTATTCACTAACGAGCGATAATATGAAACTATTTACAAAAAGTACAATAAGTTAAATAATTAACGAAACCCACATACATCTACGTCGTAATTATAAAACCGAAAGCAAGGTACAAATTTATTTGTTGTCCACTAGAGTGTACACGATCAGTCAATTTGCCTCTGCATACGTCTCAAAGTACTCAGCAGTCGATAACAAATCACCTGCCCGTTAGTGCAACACACGGGAAATTGCTTTCCTCTCTCGTTTCCCAGTGATTGATGACTGCATTACTACATGAAGTGTCAGGATCTAACGAACGCTTCGAAGGTTGTGCCTTACTCTAGCGAAGCTGAGAGTGAAGAGTTGCACACTAAGGTATCCTTATTAAATATTTATTTTATATATACGTAATATTCAGAAATTGTTTAAGAGCGTCGTATAAAGTATCAACACTCAACCTCGTTTCGGACAAATACATTTCTTAATATATTACGGACGTCTTTTGGCCTGTCCTTTTCCGTTAGACCCCTCTCATTTTAAAAGGAAGTACTGGGTGGTGGAAAAAGTTACATTGCTGCACTAAAATGAATGGCTCTACGGATCTGAACGAAACTCATGTAAGTAGATGGTGTATAACACTCAGAATTACTGCGTTTTTGGACTTTTTCCATCGTCCGATATTCTATAGACTAGAAAACACGACATTTAAGAAACTGGACCTGCCTCCATCCTCAGGTGAAAGGGGAAGACACATACTCAGTTGGGTCCTTTAGAAAGAGCTAACCTCGATCACTGGTCCAGTGAAAAAAGTAAACACGACGTTAGGTCCAGTGATCGAGGTTGACTTTTGCTAGGGGACCCAATTGAGAGTTTTCTCCCTACGCCTGAGTACGGAAACACAACCAGGTTCCGAAACGTCGAGTTTTCTATTCTCTAGAATACCGCATGATTGAAAGAGTCTGAAAAAGTAATAATTCTCAGTGAAACTTATATAAGCACTGCAGAAGAAGCCAAAGTGTTTGTGTATAATAGTATTTGTTCCATTCAGTTCATCCTTTAACACAAAAATACTTTCCATTTTTTATGTTGAAAATATGAATTTTTACATCCATAGCTATCCGCTCAGATGACGCTGCTGCCTAATCAAAAAAATCCATATAAAGGCCACCAGATTATCGAATTATAAGTCTGTTAGTCTGTCATGTTTTGGAATGAACTTGAAGAGTCAGAGTACAAAAAAAGAGAGAGACCGTTCTTTATCCGGAATTACTGCAAAAAGTATTAAAAATGCGTGTCATTTAGTGTCACAAGATAATATCCTGTCACACGGCAACGGATCGACAATGAAGAAGATTTGTTCGGTCTGTAATTTAATAAAATGGACGTCATATTCGTCATCAGTGCCAAAAAGAAATAAGACTCAACTATAAATATGATGCAAATTTTTGAAGTTCCTGAAGGAAAGTAATTTATGAGCATTACATAGACGCTACACATAGCATTGATTGAAGCCAAGGCTTTCAGAACATTTATTAGAATATATCCCTTATTCAAAAGTGACATTAAACTAACCCCCATAAAGTACAGATTAGGTCAGTAATGGCTTGTGCTTGTCTCGCCTGAAAATTAGAGGCAGACACCCAGTTCTCAAAATTGCAGTGCCTGCAAAACAAGGTTTTCCGCACCAATGGAATTTTTCGAAGGTGCAGACCTGTCAGTGATTTGCACATGGCTTTCAACCTCCGTAAATATATGCTTATGTAATGAAATTGTGTAGGAAACAAGCAGAAGTAATACAAAACCATGAGAGTGAACATGTTTGCGGTATAGGACAAGGCGAAGCTGGACATAGAAAATATAACAGGCTTAAAATTGGAGGCGGTCAAGCTTACGACCGTTTAAGTGGCTAAGCTGTCGTTGTAACATAAGATGAATAAGATAATGATCTACTTTCCAAAGTAGAAGAGGACTTGTACATAGTGCACAAGTGCAAGAAAGAAAGAGGCAACTGGGAAGACCAAGGCGTAGGTGGGTGGACAATATGAAAATGGATCTTGGAGAGATAGGATGGAATGGTATGGACTGGAATGATCTGGCTCAGGATAGGGACCAGTGGAGGGCTCTTGTGAACACGGTAATGAACCTTCGGGTTCCATAAAATACTTGGAAATTCTTGAGTACCTGCAGATTTGGCGGCTCCTCAAGAAGGGCTCAGCTCCATAAGTAAGTAAGTAAGAAGTAAATTTACATTATAAATATGTTATAAATGAAAGTACAGTTGATAAAGTACATATTTATTATAATTAAATAATATGATGGGTGGGGAACACAGAAGTGAATGAAACTCAGAAGTGGGCCACGTACAAAAAACGGCTGAGAATCACTGATTTAGAGGGCTGTTTGAGGTTCAGGAATTGTGAGCTGTTGCTGTGAGAAGCTGGTTGCTGAGGCTGGGAACAGTTCGGGAACCCATATCTAAGGATGCCGCTACCAAGCAACGACAGTGCAGAGGTGTATGTGGACACCAGTGTGAGTGTGCGTGTATGTGTGTGTGTGTGTGCGCGCGTGCACTGCAAATTGTAGACACGCACCGCATTAAAGAGTCCAATAATTCCGGCCATTAATCCAAAACCTCTCTACAGTCACGATCTGATACGTGACAATATAATGATAAGGTTTAGATATGCATGACAAATTTATTACGAAGATAAACCATAAAGATGCCTCTAAACGTGACATATTTGTTTGTACAGTTAAAATTAAAAATATTACGGCGGTTTGAGGTTTTTTATGTCCTGTCTAACAAGTTAACATGTAATGGAAGTTACTTGCAAAAATGTGTATATCAATAACTAATATGGATATTAATTTGTAATGTCAGTCTGTATACACATGATTGAAAATGAATCATATGACAAGTACAGAACCAGATTTTTTAAAAATGATATCTAAATTTCGGTATGCTTCTAACGAGCCTAAACGAAATAGTTACGTACAATGTTTTCATATTTGGATTACAGTTATGTTTATTGTTCAAGAATTTTCCATGATAATCTCACAGCTGAACATATGCCATGCTGCATTTGAAAGTTCTTAATTAGCGTTAGAATGACAAGATGATGTTCTAGGCGTGCGTAAGTTATACAATACGGAAACAGTTCAAAACAATATACTTGTATCCGTCAACACTACAATTTAGGAAGAAGTGAAACAGAGGTTATTTACATTTGTGTTAATCACAATATGTTTCGACTTCTATTGGGTCATCATCAGGTGTGTCTCTGTGTACTTAGATGTTGAAATTTGGTTCAATATGGATCCATACTTTCCTTCATATTTGATCATATGATCACGTGTTTGTTGCTTACTAATAAACGTCTACTTTTTACTCTTCAGCTTTGAACTGTGTTGTTATAAAAATTAAATTAAATTGAATTGGAGTTAGTTGAATATTAATATAAAATTAATTAAGAATTAAAATTAAATAATTTTAAAACTACACCCTTATTTTCTATGGATTCTCATTAAACTGTCAGTACGTATTTGTGAGTACAGTGCTCAAGAGTGCATGACCATTCTGACGGTACAATGGCCTAACCCTTTGGTATTGCTGGTATGATGTAGTTGTGGGCCAGGCTGTGACGTCATGGGTCTCTTGCACTGCATGTTCTTACGTGCTGTCCCTTTATTTATGCACTATCATAGTCATCGGAGTGGTGGGTAAGTGACGTAGGAGTTAGTGTCGTCGCGTTGTTCCGTAATAATAATATGACCATGTATGACTCGTAGTTATGTGTAAGGATCTGTGGCTTATCTGTTATACTTCTAATTCTGTACTTACTTCTTTATGATACGCAGTGAAACTCGTGTCTTGACTTTTATTCGGCCGTTAAGGCTCTGTTAGATCTGTCTGACGGTTGGTACTGGGATCATTTTGTTGGGTGGGTCGCATCGGGTCGTATGGAATGGAAAGGTGCATGTGGGGGGAGAGTATGAGGGTAAGTGAGGTAAGTGGGATTTTTGGTGGACAAAGTGGCGCTGGGGCGGGTTTTCTCCGAGTACTTCGGCTTTCCCTGCCTATCTTCATTCCACCAATTGCTCCACAATCACCCTCACCTATCATCTGGGGCTGGTAGAATAGGCCAGAAGTAGTCGCAGTACAAGGGATTTAGTCCCACCCCACTAGCAATAAAAAAAAGGAGGCTGGCCTAGAAGTAAACACAGAGGAAACTAAGTCCATGCTGCTGTCTCGTCACCAAAATGCAGGAAAATTCACGACATTAAAGTAGGTAACAGATGTTTTGAAAATGTGGCACAGTTCAGATATTTGGGAACGACTATAACAAATCAAAATCTGATTAAGGGGCAAATTAACAGGAGATTGAACTCGGGCAATGCTTGCTACCATTCAGTCCAGAGCCTTTTGTCTTCTCGTCTGCTCTCTAAAAACATAAAAATTACAATATAAAAGACTATAATTTTTCCTGTGGTTCTGTATGGGTGTGGAACTTGGTTTTGTGACATTAAGTGAGGAACATAGACTGAGGTCATCTGAGAATAGGGTGTTCAGAATATCTGGACCGAAGAGAGATGAAATGACAGGAGATTAGAGAAAACTGCATAATGAGGAGCTTCACAACTACTCTTCTCCAAGTATAATTAGACTGATCAAGTCAAGGAGATTGAGATGGGCAGGGCATGAAGCACAAATTGGAGAGAGGAGAAATGCATCTAGGATATTGGTGGGAAAGCCAGAAGGAAGGAGACCACTGGGAAGACCAAGTTGTAGGTGGGTGAACAATATTAAAATGGATCTTAGAGAGATAGGATGGGATGGTATGGATTGGATTTATCTGGCTCAGGATAGGAACCAGTGAAGGTTCTTGTGAACACGGTAATTAACCCTCGGGTTCCATAAAATGAAGGGAAATTCTTGAGTAGCTGCAGATTTGGCGGCTCCTCCAGAAGGGCTCAGCTCCATAAGTGAGTAAATAAGAGTACGTAAGTTTTCTTGTTGATTTCCATTTTTTTTAGCATTTCTTGTTTAGTATTCCGTTCGTGTATTTTATTTTCTTGAGTTAGTAATTATGTATTCATTCTATTAATTAAGTAGTTGATGGCTGATTTTTTGTGTTCTTGTGAATGATTATTACAGAACAACGCGACGACACTAACTCCTACGTCACTTACCCACCACTCCGATGACTATGATAGTGCATAAATAAAGGGACAGCACGTAAGAACATGCAGTGCAAGAGACCCATGACGTCACAGCCTGGCCCACAACTACATCATACCAGCAATACCAAAGGGTTAGGCCATTGTACCGTCAGAATGGTCATGCACTCTTGAGCACTGTACTCACAAATACGTACTGACAGTTTAATGAGAATCCATACAAAATAAGGGTGTAGTTTTAAAATTCTTTTAACTTTAATTCTTAATTAATTTTAAATTACTATTCAATTAACTCTAATTTAATTTAAATTAATTTTATAACCACAGTTCAAAGCTGAAGAGTAAAGAAACTAGACGTTTATTATTAAGCAATAAACACACGATCATATGATCAAATATGAAGGAAAATATGGATCCATATTGAACAATATTTCAGCACCTAAGTACACAGAGACACACCTGATGATAACCCAATAGAAGTCGAAACATATTGTGATTAACACAAATGTAAATAACCTTTCTTATTACTTTCACCTGAATTGTTGTGCTGATGGATACAAATATACTGTTTTGAATGACACACACAACATGATACAACTAGTAAAGACGGAAGGAATCACCATCACTCTCTCGTGGAGCTGAGCCCTTCTTGAGAAGCTGCCAATTTGCAGCTACTCAAGAAATTCCGAGCATTTTATGGAACCCGAAAGTAGGGTGGAAAGAGTTCTCTATACACATTTATTTTGACCTTCATAAACAGGAACCGAGTGCAATAGATTATAGACATTTCAAAGAGCCTACGCGCTCTACTTACTCAAGGAAGAGAAATTTGTTTTCAATAATCTCACACTGCAGATGTTAACAATTCAGTCAAGAGAGGAAACAAGCTTTCAGCACACGCGTTTCTCATATGAGGTACATAAGGTCTAACAGAAGTTTTTTCGGCAGTTAAATAAATCAACGGGAACAGATTCTTCATATACAACATTTTCTTATTAATAGATGGAAGATGTGTGAGGAGCGGGTGGTGAGAATATTTGAACCTAATAGGAAGTTATAGGAATTCTGTAGGAAAGTACATCATGAGGAGAATCACAATTTACACAATTTACTGAATATTAAGTTGTTCAAGTAGAGGAAGGTACATACATATGAACGGACCATATAGCACGCATGGAGAAGTTCGGAAATACACACAGTATCCTCGCAGACAAGAACATGAAGCTGAAATTAATTACAGATTTAAATGATGAAGGTGTAGATATGGCTCAGCCAGCCGAGAAATGAATCCAGTGACCGACATCTAATGTACATGGCAACGATTCTTTGGGCCCACTAAAAGGAGGGAATTTTTTCGCCGTCTGAACTACGAATATTATCCGGAAAGTAACGATACAAAGTCCAGAAGATATTTGTAAAGCATTTCTTTGGAGTCACGTGCAGCACTTATATAACACACCTTTATTTATTTTTCAAACATAATCACCATGGAGCGCAATGCACTTGGTGAGCCTGGGAATGAGCTCTTCTGTTCCAGCGCCGTAGAACTCTCCCGCGGCCTCTCCTTTAATCTTCGGGATATTTTTGATGACGTTCATCGATGATTTAACGTCTGTCAGCACGAATGTTTCCATTTTTTTTTATGATTTCATCAGTTATAATGGATGACCTTCCACTCTTCATTTCATCATGAATATCACTTCTTCGCGCTTCAACTTCATAACACCATTTTGCCATGTTTTGCCTCTTCATAACATCTTCGCCGTAAACAGAAACAAGTTCGTGATGAATTTCAGCAAAAGTTTCCCCGTCCGCCAGAAAAAATCGAATCACTGCACGAACCTCACATTTAAATTTTGAATTTATAAGGGCATTTTAAACACACACTGCGAGCACAACGTTGCCGTGACTATGACCAGTGAAATCAGCCCTGTCATACAGTTCCTATCTCACACGGCAGCACTGCCATTTCCTAAAAAAAAAACCCTTGCATTTGTACTGGACTTGTATCTTTACTATCCGGATATAGTTCGTCCAACGTCCGGCGCGTAGGGCTGACAACCTTTTCGCCATCTGTGAGCCGATTGTCTAGAAAATGTGGGAGCCTCGACGTCTCACAACCCTATTGGCCTCCACGGCCTGTTACAGGGATAGCTTTACCTTTTTATATACAAAGTAGAATGATTTCATCAGGCGGACGAAATAAATTTTGACAAATATGTCCACCAGAGTTCGCAGAGCAATGTGTGATTAGATTTGCATTGCTTTTGTTTCATTCTGTTTTGTTTTTGATTTGTGGATATATGGGCAATTTATATGACGTTAATTTTTATTGTGATTATCCGTTTACTTTCCTATTAACACATGTACGGTTTATTCTTGTTTGATTTGTTGTTCTCATTGTTTGGTTTGTTCCTTACTTTGTTGATTTAACAACTAATTCCTTATTTTAGATGTTTTATTATCTTTGAGTTGAGTTTATTATTTTGTAGAAGTTATGATCGATGGAGGTACGTGACTGCATCAGGTTTAGTTATTAAACTTGGGAAAATCTGAATTTATTGCTTCCATCTACTGGCAAGACATTGGCCTGCTTCCAGCATTTGCTCTAAATTATACGTCGTATTAAACGCTCATACAACTTCCACAGAATTTCATTATACACGTGATTCTCCATGTATCTGATTTGAAACTATTCTGAAAATTCAGTTGACTGTTTATATATTTATATGTACTTATTTAAATTCAGTTGAAACTCTTCTGGTAACAAGTTATCAGCCTATTATATCGAAAGTTCAAACGAAGTATTTACGACTTGATACAGATATAATACAAATAGGTGACCGCCTCTGTGGTCTAGTGGTCAGAGTTCCTGCCTACAGATCCTGAGGTCCCGGGTTCGATCCTCGGCGCTACCAGATTTTTTTAGAAGTAGTGGGCCTGAAACGTGGTCCGCCCAGCCTCGTGAGGATAACTGAGCGGCTATTTCAAGGAAAGAGCCGCTCCGGTCTAGAAAATCGGGATTAACGTCCATGGGGATCCGTTGCGCTGACAACGTGACACTCTCTATCAGCAAACGTTGGCACTAACTTCGCCGAAAGCGGCAGTCGCTCGGTCGGTATAGTTCGCTTGCGGACTACAGGAGACGGAGTTTTTTATTTAATACGAATAAGTGGCCCATTGAAATTAACGTTTAACTGAAAATATCAATATAAGAATTCTATTTGTTATGGGCTAATTCCAGAGAAAGCCATTCCTAATTATATGAAACATAAATACAGCACAGCATGTAATTATTTACATGAAACAGTAAAGCCGAGGGTTGTTATAATAAAAAACTACGTGAGTCGTGCATTTTTACACTATAATAGCACTACTACTGAAAAGAATATTACATATAGACGTTGCGTCACTAATAAAGGAGATTTCAGGAAGGAGTTAATCTGTAATTGTTCCTGCAAATTGCGTTAATAAAGCCATTTTATACTCATGAAATAGCAATATTGACCATTTCAGTGAAGTTCTTAATGTTCTTGACTGGCAAATCGAAATATATGCATAAGCCTTTCTGTAAAGGAACCTTTACCAGCCGAGCTTGAAGTCATATCTAATACACACTTGTTTACTTCCTCGCAGGGTCTATTGTCGATAATCACGCATGCGTACAAACAAAAATAGTATTATTTTGTTGCTGAATATGCTTGAAATTAACAGGATGCATATACGGATATGACTTACATAGATACCGCTGAGTAAAATTAAGAGCAAACTGAAACTATCAATATAGTAATTCTACCTCTTATATGATGACTCCAGAGAGAACCATTCACCACTAGAAGAAAGATTTCACGCTTGTTTGTGACTTATTATATAATTTAGTTTCGTGTACGTCCTAACGCTGATAGTTCGTCAATGTCATAACTAGAAATTGAGTAATTTCAGAGCTTTCATATATTGTGACAAATTCTATTTTCGTAACTGATTAAAAATCCTTATTGATATACGAGTATAAATAACTGTGGTGATGAAGGGAAAATTTAATTTTGGAGAGTAAAAATATAGATGGATTCTAGAGAGATAGGTATGTGAACATTTGAAAGAAGTAACTTAGAGCCAGAAGAGACGTCCGTAGCTAGGCAACGGTTCAGTAAACCTTTTATAGCTGCAACAAATGCACATAAAACAGTAGAACAGTTGTACACGGCATTCTTTTATGCGGTCAGTTTCTTATAAAACTCCCATTACATAGCTAAAGGAAAGTAGGCACCCACTTACGTTTTGAAATTATATGGGAAAATTTATCCAGAGAATCAAAATTCCGAGGCTCCTGTTCCAAGTCACTACTTCTAACCATCCTAATGTCTTTACTTTCTCTCTACTCCAATCAGGAGGACGAGGGGGTGCCTGGGAACTTTCTAACAAAATAAAAATCTGTCTCCTTCCCCACAAGAAAGTATCTCACTTTTCCGTGGACAGTTCACATTCACCTGCTCTTCTACTGTATTTTCCGCCTCGATCTTCCCAGAAAATAGGTGATTAGTTCTTCCCAGAACTTCCTGTCAATATTTTATTTGTTAAATAATTTGAATATTGATATATTACTGACTGTTGCTTGCGTGATTTCTAGACCACATTCGAAACGCTTTTCAGCGTTAACACATCTGTCCCAAGAACTCCTTATCTTAATTTCAGTGTCATCTGTTGTAATCCTTGTGCCATTTGAATTGCTTCTTTCGTTACAGTGCACATTAACAAAGTGTGAGGGTGCATAACGACATCAGTCGCATTAACGCAATAATGGGACGGCAGTTCCTCTTACAGTCATGACAGAATTTCGACACACGAAGCAGAATGATAACATGTCCGACTCGTATTGGGAACGTATCCGAATGGGCAGAGGGCGGCACTGTCCGGCGCTTCCTGTTCCTTTAATCTGGAAGACAAATACGGAAGGGGGGGGGGTCTTTAATAGACTGCAACTTTAACGTTTCTCAATTACTACAGACCCTACAAACAGATCGTTTCCTCCTCTTCTACGTACAATAAATTCAGGATTTCATTAGGTGCAATCAAATTACAAGAAAGCAATCAATATTGTAACATAATTTAATTTTCGTGTTGTTGGAAAGACCATGTTAAGTGGGTCCCTTGTCACCACGGCATGGCGCGTCCGCAGGCTGAGGATGGAGGAAACTCCCTCCAGTTGTGGAGGGGAACTGCGAATATATTGAATAAGTAGCCGCGGACAGCTGACAAGGGGTGGCCCTCCAGCTTGGTGGTCGGTCCTCAAGTTTGGGGGTTGGGGGTGGGGCTAACAACTCCTCACCGTAAAAAAAATACTTTGTTAAGAAAATTCTCAAGAATTCAAGGAGGATTAGATGGGCAGGGCATGTAGCACGAATGGGTGATACGAGGAATTCGTATAGGATATTGGTGGGAAAGCCAGAAGGAAAGAGACCCCTGGAAAGACCAAGGCGTACGTGGTGGACAATATTAAAATGAATCTTAGAGAGATAGGATGGGATGGGATGGCATGGATTAGATTGATCTGGCTCAGGATAGGGACCAGTGGAGGGCTTTTGTGAACACGGTAATGAACTTTCGGGTTCCATAAAATGCTGGAAAATTCTTGAGTAGCTGCAGAATTGGCGGCTCCTCCAGAAAGGCTCAGCTCCAGGAATAAGTAAGTATGTATGTAAGTTATTGGAAAGATCTCTTCTCTGCTTTTCCCCATATTCAACCCATCCCTACAGTCCCAAGTCATCCTTGAAGAGTCGCACATAATGGGAGCATATCGTATTTCCTTATTAACATTTCTTTCGGGGCGCGTATCGTATCTCGCCTTGTAGCTACACAGACTCATGTCCATATCAGAGTACACAATTCCACAGGGAAAATGTCAGCTTCGTGAAGTAGAGCTCTGAGCACAACAGCTGGAGTGGGTTAACTATGAAGCTTCATCAGTTGATATTCGCAATCTGCTACACTGAACACAGGACTGAGACGAATGCAGTGGTGAATATTATTATTTACTGCAGATTGACTCAGTGGAACATAGTCCCTTTTCAGAACTTGGTAGTAGTTGAAATGGTCAAAAAATTCCCTGCATTTTATTAAGCCCGGATTTTCTTCGAGGCGTTCAGAAGAGATCGCAGCGTATCCTGTCCTGTTCAAGTCGAATGCAGTGTAAATCCTCACGCTTATTCCCTGAAGATTTTTTATTTTATTTTCCAGACTATCCCGAGTCTCTCAAGCGGTGCTTTCCCTTCTAAATTTTTATGTGTTTGATTACTTTAATAAGATTACATACACTTTGAAGCTTTTTCCTATGCAGTTTTCTCCGTCCTCATCTAACTATACATGCAGGTGATATGAGACAGGTAACAGACATGTATACTTCACAAATTACTATCGCACGCAGACTAGTGCACTCAGTCTGTTACAGCCTCCCCTAGTCGTTCTCTGGTAACGGATTTCAAGACTGTAACTATAAGAGTCTCACTAAATTATACACTCCAAATATCACTGTTAATGCAGGACACAAAATTTTTCTCTATTCACTTGTCGTTTCCTGCTAACGTCTTCTAACAGTGGAGATTCTTCAGCTTTTGTGTTAACTGCACGGAGTGTCTTCTCGTCACAGACTCACAATTTCAATTCTATTTGCTTAACTTCCAGCTGGCCGCCAACTCACACCAACATCCTAGTCTTCGCTTCACAGACTCACTTTCAACTGAGCAGTAACTGCAGCACACATAAAGTCTTCAGTCGTCTCTTCACTGACTAACAACTGAGCACTGAGCTCGATGCTACAAACCTCCCTGCTTTTAATTCCAAGGCACAGGTCACCGTAGAAAACAGCCTTTGCAACAATTCCTGTATTGTTGCGTGTTGATTCGTTGCTGTGGAAGCGTTTGTTTGCGACCATTACCCAGTAACGGCTCTATTTACTTATCTCGCGATCGCTGCCTAGTAACGGCTCTACACCCTTCAGTGTCCTTCCTATTTCAACATTAATTGCCGTTGCAACCTCGTCCAATTAACGTTACATGAATGCAGCTTAATCTTTCTAGAATCAGTACCTGCGAGATAGTCCATCATCTTAATCTTGAGCGTTCACTTACAACTACGTTACCTCATCGAATTCTCTATTAATTTTCTTAGTATGCTTCTTGTCTAATACATCATATCACGATTAGTGTGGCGAATTTAATTATATTAGGTTAAGATATTTTGGGTTTCACTAAACCATGATCTGTGGATATCGCCCTCGATCCCTCTGGATGACAGGAAGTGTGTATTATTCTTGAACAGAAGTCAGATCTTCTGTTTTATGTGGCATTAGATGATATGTGTACATGATAGAAAGAGATTAAAGAAGAATCTGCCGGTCACGGTAGCCGAGCTGTCTAAGGCATGCACTGTCTTCGCTCGCTTGGAAACCGGGATCGTGGGTTCGAATCCCACTCAGGGCATGGATGTTTGTGTGCGTTTTTCTGTGTTTGTGTACAGGTAAAGGCCTTGCGACGAGCTAGTCACCCGCCCAAGGAGTCCTGCCGTATGTGTAACATCTAGAAAAACCGAAGTGAACGGAGAAGTTCGTGGAGTTAGGCCTAGGCCCACTGGGGCTGTAGTGCCAAGGGGGAAAATAAATCCCATCTTCTGTACCAAATGTGTCCATTATAATTTCAGCGACACGTATCCTTGTTAGGCACGTTGCGTGCCAATCCAGATGGCAACCGTTTAAAAAACAGAAACGAAAGAACCACAACCCTTTCCTGCCGCATCAAAAGAAGTCATAATACCCAGTATAGGATGTGTTCTTATAAATATTTATATGCTGCAGTGTGCTGCGAGCAGTGATTGACATATGGCTCCGTACTGATACGAAAGTCCTTGCTTCTACACAGTATGCATAAAAGTTTTGTGAAAGTGATATTTAATATCGCCATTAAGTCTTCCAAAGTTATCACAACAATGAAGTGTTGAGTTCTAACACGTTGTATGAATGTAAGTTATGTAGTAGGTCACGAATGAGCAAGAAATTTTTGTTTCATATTATCGTATCTATTATATGAGTACTGATACAAGTCTAGAGTGAATATGTGAATTATATTAATGTTATATAAAAGATATAAAAGATGAAAAACTATTTTTGCCTTTTAGTTGGACCGATTATGTGAGAAATGAAGAAGTGTTAATTAGAGACGTTGAGCAGAGGAATATCCTACACGAAATAAGAAAACGGAAGGCTAATTGGATTGGTCATGTTTTACGCAGAAACTGCCTTCTAAAAGAAGTTATCGAAGGAAAGATAGAGGGGCGGATAGAAGTGACAAGAAGACGAGGAAGAAGACGTAAGAAGATGCAGGATGACCTTGGGGACAGAAGAGGATGCTGTCATTTGAAGGAGAAAGCTCTAGATCGCATTAAATGGAGGAATTGTTTTGGAAGAGACTGTGGACCTGTCGTCTTGACAGATTTCTGATGATGATGATGATGATGATTAGTGGAGATGACTTATCAATCGATAACATTTAGGACTGGGAAGGAATTGAAGATAAAGTAGGGGAAGTTAAAAGCATGAAATTTCAAGTAATAAATGAAGAAAAGTCTGAATGGTTTACCATCGTTTAACAAGCGGATTCCTATTACTACTCCTGTAATATTTCTATCAGAAAATAGGCTAACAGTGAATCAATTATTAATAGCATAATTGTTACAATTTGAATAATATATATGTATGATTATAAATTCATGATGCTTCCAATTACTGATTAGACCAACCAAACCACGCCTTGGAATTTCCCGATTTCTAAACATTGCATGCAATAATAAGACTGAATCCACTCTTGCAGTTCCATAGAACCTACCAATATCCTACCACATCCAAATGCCAGCAGACAGACTGATCATAAAAAAATGTCTTACTGATTTACTTTCATTCCATAATTAGAGGCAGCTGTGTAGTGGATACCTCTCCTTCTTCATAATGGAGAGGGCCCGGTTCGAATGTTGGTATGGAAAATGGTTATTACAACAAATTAGTTTATCTTTTGTTTGGTTTTATAAGCCCATTGTCTGAAAATAGGCCAGTGTCGAGACAGCCTGAAGCCTTTACGTAATTTGTCCCTCACTCCATTCGACATGAATCTCTGCAGACGATACCCTATAAATGAAACCACTGTTCGAAGCTGTGATCCGAAGAAACCAGACAACAGATACAGATAACCTGAGATATTCAGCACTGGATGGGCCAGAAAGATCTATTAATCGGAATTGGCTACTTGTGAATGTGATGACTAAAGCAGTGAAATGTTTTCTTCTGCCTACTTTCCATATTTAAAAAATTAAAGTAGGCTTATCATATCACCTAGCTGTCTGTGTGTTCCCCCATAACAAGCAGGAAGAGTGGAGCTAGAAGAGACGTCTGTTGCTAGGTAAAGACTCGGTAAACACGTTCCAGAGGCAACGAATACACACACTATAATAGAACTGCTATACATTGTTTTCTATGAGACCCGTGTCGTATCAAATACTGTACTTAATATGAAGCGAAAATTTACAAATTAACTTCCCCCGTGTGGAGGAGGGGTCGAATACCTCCACCGTGATCCTGAGGGTCGTAGGAGGCGACGAAAAAGGAAATCTCAAAACTGAGACAGGAAAATATGGTCACAAGTCTCAAGGGACTCGGACCAAAAAAAGACTGCCCTGGAAAGGACCAGTAGCATATACAAAATACAGACCCGTCCTCTCTTCAGAGAGGGCGCCGACAAAAACAAGACTGTAACTGTCAAACAGCAATATATATCTGACCATGAGCCCCAGACGGAACTCGAAACCAAGAATTACTGAGTGAGGACCGTCAGTCGCAACGTGACTTCGACTTTGACAAATTAACTTTCTAATATACGGTATCTCTTTGGTCCCGGAAGTGCCGGATATCACAAATTTTATTGTCTTAGTTTAAATTATATCGAATCAATCTTTCTAAAACGATTTCACACTACAGTTCACTCCCCAACTTAGAAGAATTTGGTCTGAGCTGCACAGTTATTCTGACATTTATAGTGTTATGTCGCAGCACATGTACGGCAATTTAAGGAATGTGAAGGATGTGCTTGTGGGAAGCACCCAAAGTTAATCAAGCGCTGGACAATTACAGGTTAGGAACCATCCACTGCTAAGCAACGGCTGAGTAAACAGTCGTTGCTAGATAAATCCTACCGTCATTAGGCAACGGACCTCTTGTCCGTAGGTCCCGCTCAAGGTTATGTTAGGAGATCANTTTGGTCCAGTTTACCCGGTCAAATGCCTTCTGCCAGTCTATGAAGCAAACACACAGTTCTTCATCTATCTCCAAAGTTCGTTCCGCTATAATTCTCATCATCCCAATTGCATCCCTGGTTCCTTTTCCTCTTCTAAATCCAAACTGATCTTCTCCAAGTACATCCTCTATCATCACATCAATATAAATGTATTACCAGCGTGGAGGTTGGGCCGAATACCTCCACCGTGATCCTGTGAGTCTTAGGAGGCAACGAATAGGAAAATTTCAAATCTGAGACAGTAAAATGTGGTCGCCAGTCCCAAAGGACTCAGACCCGAGAAGGACTGTTCTGGCGAGGGCCAGCAGCATATACAAAAGACAGACCCATACTCTCGTCAGAGAGGGAGTCACGCAAAAACAAGACCATAACTGTCGAACAGTAATAAATATCTTGTCATGAGCCCCAGATGGGGCTCTACACCAAGACTTACTGTTGTGCTCTGAAGGCCGACTCCCGGTAACATGTTAAAAGAGTATTTAAATTCTTTTATTTTAGGGGAAAATGTTGGCTAGAATAGAATAAGTATTTTGGGAATTATCAGTACGATGTACGAAAGAGAATGTAGTGAAGGGTTAAGAAACTTCAAGGAATTTCTACGTATGGAATTAGACGGACGTTAGCCTTCGACGCGTCGAGTCTTGTCAGCAGAATGACGTTGAAAGTATATCGAAACGCTAGCTCTGCAAAATCTACACTTGAGAAAGATGGGGGAACGTTTGCAGGTAAAAATGTTAGCGAAATGGACTAACAGTAGAAGGGGCGTATCCACCCCCGAGATCACAGCCAACGACAGCTAGCCACTTGGGACAGGACCCGCACCCTCCGGGAAAGTAACGAGTTAGCAAGAATGACGGTATATAACCCGGAGAGCAAATTAGTAACAGGACGATTCAAACAGTAATTTTGGCCAGTTGTAGTCGTAGGCTATGCTGGAAGAGGCATCGACTGGATGCCGGACAACGCCATCCGTCTGCAGTCTCAACGCAAAGTAAGTGGAACTACTCTTATCGCCATGCTATGTAATTGTGATATTATTAAAGTGTAACTTCTCCAATGGGACATGAGTTAGGAACGTTACAACAAGTGTACAGGGCGTAAGAGTGATTCATCAGAGGGATGCAGAGGTAGACATGTGTAATATAGAGACTGCAGAGGGTGTGTCTTGATGCAGGGATGTGTAAAGATATATATATATATATGCAAGGGATGAGAGAGGTGTAGTGGAGATATATGGATGAGTAGGATAAGGAAAAGAGGAGCCTAGCGACCCTCAACTGGGTGAAAAGAGAGGCAAAGATGAGGTCCAAAGAATCGCCTAAAAAGTGTAATATGTAATCCGACACCAGTCGGCTCTTTATAATGTATAATGTACATAACTGTATATGGATTGTTTATAACCAATATAGGGTAGTATAGGGTGAGGATGTGGAGTTTGTTAATGGATTTTCTCCCTTACCGCATTTTGTACCTTCGCCCCCCTGACAAGCCCTGTGAACTGTGTGCCCCTAGCCAATGAAGCAACGATCGAGGAAGTAATTTAGCCGTTTCCTTAGCCCCCCCCCACCTGTTAAGGCAGTACACTTACTAATTGACCGTCAGCCGAAACGTGACTTTGAATTTACTTGAAATGTGCGTAATGTTGCCAGCAGTAGTATTGTTATTGTTATATTAGTAGCCTTCAGCCAGCTACCTTCACTTCTTCAAGTTCGTCTGTACATTCTGTGCAACTGCAATAAATATTTATATATCAGTTTAATAAGTAGTTGTCTCTACATACGAGGACAGCCCACATGCTCTTATCATACGGTATATCTGTCACATGTCTGCCATAATTTTAACCAGAGATCTACAACTTTAATCTTGTTATAGAAGTTTACATATTTCCTTGTTCTTGAAATTAAATACTGTGCCAAAAGTTAAAACACTTCTTTAGTGACTCTTACATGCAAATAGCATTTAAAGGAAGAAATCCCTCCTTATGAAATTCTCAAACAATAAAGCAACGGTATGATTCTTACATTTCCCGCGTAAGTATCAACGTGGATGCTAAAGGAATTCGAAGATTGAAGAACATACACGCCATTCACTCTATGAACCCGAAAATCTGTATGCATTATACAGGGCTACTATCAATGATTTATTCGTTTTTAAAACACTATATTCTCCAAAGCAATATACTTACAAAATGATTGATATATAAAAAGAACCGTAACTCACTTAGTTTTCTTCATACTACAAATGTTCTATGTATGCCCCTTGGGTCACACGACACACGTCCAGGCGGTAGTCGAGCTCGTTCCACATATTTTGTAGCATCATCATCGTGTCAATGATCATCACTGCACCATCGATGCGTTCCCTCAGCTCTACTAGTGTTCTTGGCGGTGGGGGTACGTAAACACGATCCTTAATGTACCCCCAAAGGAAGAAATCACAAGGCGTTAGATCAGGTGATCTGGGGGGCCAAGTGAACAGAGCTACGTCATCCTCACCAACTCGCCCAATCCAGCGATGCCGAAGTTCATTGTTTAACTAGGGACGAACATGATGTTCAAGTACAAACTTGGTGAGTTTACGGTTCTTTCTATATATAAATCGTGTTTATACGTATATTACTTTGGTAAATATAGCGTTTTAAAAACGAATGAATCATTAATAGTGGCCCTGTATACTACAATATAGCATTGTTCTTATGTATATTTTAAGTCTTAAGAGTAACTTCCACAAGAGTTTACACTAAAACACTTTCCCATAAATGTGAAACAAACAGTTCTTATATAGGTTTGTTTAACGGTTAACCTTATGACTGCGTTACTGAATAAAACCTTTTAAATTGCAGTCGTTAAGTGCACGTATTTCGAATTTAATAGTAACACTTTGCTGACCGCGCACCCTTTAAAAGGTTTTTTTCACTTTTAAACATGGCGGACCGTTCGCGTGTTAATCGGAAAAAGGCGGGCGTGGTTGGCCTATATTTTGAAGAATTATTGCAACACTTTCTTGCAACAGCTCGGAGACTTCACATAGGGCCGAAGTCCCGACAAACTGTCGCTGGCCGAGAGCTCCCGAAGAAGGAACCTCGATGGGAGGTACTACACCGCATCGTTAGGTTCTGTGATGAAAGATTTCTTATAATATTCGAATTTCTTAAGGTTACTTAGCCTCCAATGGGAAGCAAAGAATTTGCCACACAAGCTACCTTTGATCTGAGATTCTCTCAAGAGCACACTTAAATCAGTTTAAGGGGTTATAAAAATTTAAAAGTAAGACACCACTTTAAAAAAATCTCATTATATATATATATTTTAAAATAAAATTTGAAACATGACTAACGCGAGAAATACTTTCGATTCAATGACAATAACTCACGAGCGAGTTAATTACTCAACCCAATGCAACTCTTTACGGTGAGACAGCAAAATTCTGGTATCAATATTCCTGTGTTGAATCTGAAAAGCGCAAACTTGGCAACAGAGGGAAACGCTGAAGATACAATTCCGGAAGAACATGAAAGTAGCCTGCAACAGATCTACCAGTCCGAGGCCCTTATTTAAAAAATAAGGAATTTAGTAACGATTATTCTCCTCATAAACTAGAGTAAATGTCATGGTAGCCTACAAAATATAGTCTATGTTTATTTTTCAATTTCCTGAGACACATGAATCAGCCAGACACGTATTTGTAATAAACTACGGCATGAGATCAGTAAAGTACCTATAAATATAATATGAATCATTGCCACATGTTGCAAAATCACAAAAATCCTACAGTAGAGCTGCTCAGGTTATGTTTCGTGTTTCTGCATTTACTGCGTTATTAAGTAAGAGGCAAAGTGAGCCGAAAATATAAAGACCAAAGCAAGGAAAGGAATGAGAATTTAAATTTTATAAAGCAGTAGCAGTAACGACTTTATTATATGGAACGAATCTCACACGAGATATAAATAGAACACAATCAGCAGTTGAAGGCTGCACTAGGCTAAGCTATGGATTGAAAATAAAGTCAAGAGAACGTAAGCTGTAAATACAACAGTAAAAATAAAACAGACGAACACAGACAAAACTAAATAAAGAAAAGTCGTCTTCTAGAATGTGGCGTCGTGTAGATATTGTGTTAACCGACGTTTCGGAGAAACGTCGGTTAACACAATAACTATACGGCTCCACATTCCAGAAGACGACTTTCTTCATAGTCACCGCCGTGAAAACTTAAAATCTTACAAAACAAAATAAAACTGTTTGATTAAAATGACCGGTGAAAGAATATCGAAACAGATTCTCCAGTATAAATCAAAAGCACACGGAGATGGAGAGAGACTGGAAAAGCTGAAATGGATTCGCAAACGCCTGACTTCCTCTGCCATGAAGCCAAAAAGAGGGAGGGGAAAGAGGAGGAGGTTTATGATGCAGCAGTTTTGTGCGAAATAAATTATTGTACGATATTTACTTTATTAGTTCAGCTAATTTCAACTGAACGCAGTTAAATAAATTAAAAGAATCAATACCTTAAAGTCACCATTAAACATAATATGTATGTATATCTTATTATAGAAGCTGGAAGGTCGCTGGATCAAATCCTGATTAGGTCACTCGATTTTTCAATTGACTTAATCCTTCCGGCTACACTATGGGCCTGGGGTCGACTCAGCCCTAACGGAAATGAGTACCACGAATCTCCCTGGGAGTACAGGGCGGCTGGCGCGTAAGGCTGACAACCTCACCGCCATCTGTGAGCCGGTTGTCTAAATAATGTGGGAGCCACGGCACCTCACAACCTTATGGACCTTCATAGACCTCTACATGTATAGCATTACCTTTTTTATGTATGTTAATTTGAACAGATATCGTATTCGTGATATGGTATTTTGCCTTGAGGAGCAGAAGTGTCAGTTTTGACCTATAAAAGTGGCTGCAATTTCACTGTGAAATGGATAACGAAAAAACAGTAGGTGAGTGTATGGACTGAGTTCAGCAGGCTCAGGATATTGTCCCATGGTGGGCTTTAGGAATACGCTAATTAAATTTTTGATTCCATAAAATGCGAGGAATTAGACAGCTGACAGTCTATCAGTTTTCCAGGAAAGACACCGCTCCAGAGTCATGTTATCTGTGATGATGTTAATGTACATGATTAAACTTTGTATTACTTAACTTTAGTTACAGGTTTTCAGAAGAACCTCGAGTACGTAATCCGCTTTCACATTAACGTTAATTTTGACAGAAGACATAACACGTTACTGTGTGAGAGACTGGCATGGATATAAAGTGAAATATTTGTATTCTTATATATAAATTAAACTTCCTTCGAAAGAGCTGAGGGCATTCAAATTGGCTTTAATAAATATTGAATGAGGTAATTTATTATAACGCGGCGCATTAAAATTTTTTCCAGTTTTATCGTTAAAATCGAGTATATATAAAATAAAAATGAAACAGCTCTCACAAATAAGTGTTCCTTTTTGTTTGATTTACTGCACAATTTACATCACAAACACAAATTGTAATCGATTACAAAGAAGTGTAATTTTACAAAGGAAAGTTCTGGATTACCGTATATTACTGCTAACGTGTAGGCACTCAAAAGTAACACAAATATCACCCACTTTCTTTGAAATACATAAATCTTCGCGGAACCGTTGCTCTCTCAGGGGTTGATACAGGTATCTATTCATCGTGTTCCCATCAGACATGAAGTTCCTTTTCTATCAACCTAAAAATAAAGCCATAAAGTCTTCGTTTAGCTAATTGTTTATAATGCACGCTTTCACATTCAATTTCTTCAAGACAGATTTTAAAATTTGCTTGGACTTATTTTTCAAGGAGATGCTTTATCGCCACTGCTTTTCAATCTTGCCTGAGAATGTGTCATTATGAAGGTCCAGAAAAACCAGGTGGGACTGAAATTAAATGGAACAAATCAGCTGCTGGTCTATGCTGATGATGTGAATCTACTGTGTAATAATATAAGTAGCATAAGGAAAACCACAAAAATTTTAAGTGACGCTATTAAGGAGGTTGGTCTGAAAGTAAACACAGAGAAAACTAAGTATATGTTGCTGTCTCGTCACCAGAACATAGGACAAAATTACGACTTAAAAAATAGCTAACATATTTTGAAAATATACCACAGTTCATAAATTTGGGAACGACTATAACAAATTAAATTCAGGAAGAAATTAAGAGGAGACTGAATTCGGGTAATGCTTGCTACCATTCATTTCAGAATATTTCGTCTCCTAGTCTGCAGTCTAAAAACATAGAAATTAGAATATATAAAACTATAATTTTGCCTCTGGTTATGTATGGGCGCGAAAGCTGGTCTCTGTCAGTAAGGGAGGAAGATAGACTAAGGATGTGTGAGAACAGGGTGTTGAGGAGAATATTTAGGTCGAAGAGAGATGAAGTGACGGGAGGTTGGAGAAAACTGCAATGTGAAGAGCTTCATAACTTTTATTTTCGCCAAGTATAATTAGAATGATCAAGTCAAAAAGGATGAGGTGGGCAGGGAATTTAGCGCGAATGGAACGAAGAGGAATGCATATAGAATATTAGTTGGAAAATCAGAAGCAAAGAGACCACTGGGAAGGCCAAGACGGAGGTGGGTGAATTATATTAAAATTGATCTTACAGAGATAGGATGGGATGATATGAACTGGATCAACCTGGCTCAGGATAGGGACCAGTAGAGGGCTCTTGTGAACGTGGTAATGGAATTTCGGGTTCCATAAAATCGTGAGAATTTCTTGATTAGCTGTACAATTCGCAGCTTCTCAATGGATATTCAGCTCCATGGCTGATGAATGGGTCTTATGTTTTTGAAAGGTTCTGTATCAACAACAGAGGATGTTAAACGTAAAGGCTATGAAATGTTGCTTAAAACATCATCTTCAGCAGGAATTATCCACAATTCGGTCCGGGCAGTTGTTAATCAAATATTTCGGTTTTTTTGTACAAGTTACTTACAGGCGGTTGTCCGATTCATGGGTGGCCTTACATGAAGTGTTTTGTATTCCTATTCAGTTAATTTGGTTATATTATTAAGTTTCATTTTTTATAAATGTGCGCATCAGGTTCGCTGTCACCGTCCGTCCACCTTGTCTGCCTGTCTCTCGCATGTCTTTTCGCATGTAATGCTTCAAGGGCTGCCGTAGCTTCTCATGAAGTTTGAAATTGTGACTTTTGTTAAAATTTATTGACATGTTTAAATTTGTTTACAATCGGATAATGATAATAACAATTTTTCATAAATACCCATTTTAATTTTCGTGTAAGTTTCGCGTGAATAACTAAATATTTATGCGAGGGAAAAATGTTTAAATGAAAGTATAGAGAAAAGTATAACACAATTTTATTACGTGCCTTACAGCTTTCGAGACAAGTAAATAAAGGATTTTTATATAGGGTCAACTACTGTACTGATTTTGATCATTTTCATGTAGTTCTTCATAACACGTCCGCCCTGAGTTTATTCACTGTTCATTTGAAAACATGAAAAGCAGCATTCGCGCATTAAATATCTGGCTACATTACAGCTCGAAGGCGCCAGAACTGTTACACTCTGCGTACGTTTCTTAACTAACCGTCTTCTAGTCCTGGGCAAGATTAAGGATTTTAAGATGTTAACAAAACGCAACGTTGATAGAGTCCTATATGTATTGCTCACCTCACCGGATCCTCAACATACCTCGTGCTTCAGACAACTTCCACGTGTGTTCACAGCATTAGATACATGGTTGCTGGATTCGGAAGGGTGTGCTTCGCTTTCGTAAACACAGATATGTGATGATGTTCCTCTTTATTTGTTTTAAGATGTGCAGTACATATTTCAGCTAATGGAGCAGTATGTGTGTCAGTAAGAGCATCCATCTTGTCTTTTGTACACCGGCCCCCAGATACTATAAGACCCAATACTTATCTATTCTTCACCTGTTTGTTAACAATAACTCAGTCTTCAGTTGCCAGGACATATCAGCAAATTCAGGGAAAACTGCGGAGGAGTTATTCCATGTAATGTGGGGCGATAGCGTAGTTGGTTGAGGCACTATGCTACAAGCCGGAAGGTCGCGGGTTTAGTACCTACGAGGTCATTGAATTTCTTCAATTGACCTAATCCTTCCGGCGGCACTATGGCGCTGTGGTTGACTCAGTCTCTAACAGAAATGAGTACTAGGAATTAAATAAAATAATAATGTAAATAATTTTCCTGGGGAGTAAAGCTCGGAAGGCTGACAACCTTACTGCCACCTTTGGGCCTACTGTCTAGATCAGTGGTTCTCAAACTGTGGGGCGCGACCCCCAGGGGGGCGAAGGGCTTGAAAAGGGGGCGCAGCATACTTTCCTACAGATAAAAATTAAAACTGCCCTAAATCAATTAGAAAAGTAACAAAAAATAAAAATGCACATAGAAAAACTTATTATGAGTGCAGATTTTAATTATCATGAATTTCAAAATAACTAATTATTATTCTCTTTACCGGCAATTATAAAACGCATATGCCAGAGACAGCGTTGATAGTTCGGCAGCAGCCGCATCCTCTGAAATCCTCTGAAGTCTAGACTTATTAAAATTCTGTTTGAGGAAATGGGTGCCGAACACACTGCTCTGTTGTTTTTTAGTGATGCTCGATGGCTTTCAAGAGGCAAGGTATTAAAGAGAATGTTTAAGCTGAGGCATGAGGTGTTCTGTTCTTTAAATGGGGAAAATCGCCCACTGGCAGACAGTTTCAGCAACAAGGGCTTTTTATTGAAAATGGCTTACCTCACAGATATATTTGAGAAACTAAATATCCTCAACACTTCATTTCAAGGGAACGAGGCAACTGTACTTTCTTGGAATGACAAAGTGAAGGCATTCATGAGAAAATTAGAGCTCTGGAGAAACAGTATGGAAAGTGGCATGCTAGACATGTTCCCTACTCTGGTGTCAATGTTACAAGACACTGATAATCCAGTGCTTCCAATGGACATAAAAAGCTGCCTACTTGATCATATCATAATGTTGAAAGTTCATTTCGAAAAATACTTTTGCAATGATTTTGATAAATTTAGTTGGATTAAAAATCCATTTGAAAATGCTCCTGGGCCATCTCTGAATGTAAATGAGCAAGAACAACTCATCGATCCCACTAGTGATACTTCATTAAAAAGTAAATTTAAGGAATTGTCTTTGTTGCAGTTCTGGATACATATTGGCAAGGAATTCCCAACTTTGAGCCAAAAGGCACTGAAGATCCTGATTCCTTTCGCAACAACTTACTTATGCGAGACAGGCTTCTCTGCTTTGGCAGCTATAAAGTCAAAGTATTGTTCAAGGCTAAATATTGCTAAAGAAATTAGAGTGGTCATTTCTGATATTACACCACGTTTTGATAAACTTTGTTCTCAAAAGCAAGCCCGTCCATCACACTGAACTTTGACATTTAAATGTTTGATTTTCTTTGCAGAAAAGAATTAAATACTTGTTAGTTTTAATATCGTTTCATTTCAATACATATACGTATTTTGGCTAATTGTAAATGTTCAAACTAATTTTTATTATAGGCCTAGTATTGTGATACTTTAATTTTGAGTAAGAAAACTGCCAATTTGTATGTAGAAAAACACAAAATAAACTGAATGAAACGTCAAACATACCATGATTTCTATTTTGATAAAAAAAACAGGCTGGGGGCCCGAGAGTATTTCCTCTTCTCAGGGAGTCTCAGAGGTAAAAAGTTTGAGAACCACTGGTCTAGATAATGTGGGATCCTCAACATCTCACAACTCTATGTGCCTTCATGGCGTGTTACAGGTATAGCTTTACTTTACTTACTTTTACTTTAATGTGTTACTTCAAATCTGTTTACATAATGTCAGGATAGATTATATTTTCATTTGCAGACTATAAACCTAGGAAGAATTGTGTCAAGTTCTGAAGATAACGTATTGTGACATGTTGCGCAAAGCCGAGCCCCCCCCACACCAGCAGTGACGCGGCGGGTGAGTCAGCGCTCCCCCCACCCCTCAGCGGTAACGTAACGCTCGCGTAATAGGCGAGTAATCACCCCGCATCCTGGTAGCTATGCGCGGTGACGTCACGAGCGGAGCCGAAGAGAGCCGAGCGGAGCCGAAGATAGCCGAGCCCCCGCAACCGGGTAACTATGCAAGGCGAATCAACAGCGGTGACGTAACAGGATGACGTGGCACTCATTACGCAACAAGCAAGCACTGCAGCTATATAAGTGAGCTGCACAGTGGCTGCGAGTCAGTTATAAAGTAACAGTCGCCGAGTCGAGTCGTAAAGTCAGCCAGTCAGTGCGTTACAAACGAGTTCTCAGTTCCCAAGTTACGAGCTACAGACGCGTGTGCGATAACCAGTGATAACCAGTTATATCTGGAGTGTGTAATTCAGGGAGACTTGTATAGCTCCCGCGTTATTAATACGTGAAGACTCTTGAAGATAGTGTTAAGAGATTTTGTTGTAGGGTTTGTAAAGTGTGGAAACCCGTAATATTGTGATAACTAATTGTAGCCGTTATTTGAAGATTGTTAAATAAACCAATTAACCATCCCAGCGGCGTATTCAGTAACGAAACACGACAGTGTATTTACAAGTAAATATTTGAATATAAATTTTGTCGGACCCCAAAGTCTCTCTGGTGATCATGACGATAAGAAAAATTCCTCCACCCGATGAACGTTAAAATCCCACCGTCCGTTACTTGACTATCAGAGTTCTTGTCTCTGTCCACAGAAGGACACGTAGCAAATGCATTAGTAAGCGATGTGTTTGCAAATTAATTATCATGTCTGAAAGGCAGTTCGCTACATTTCGATTATTAATTCCCTGGAGCAGACTCCTACTTGAGAAGCTTATAGTAGCTCAGTTAATAAAATATCCCTATCTATTATTAGATCCTATAAGTTATTTCTTAATCACATAGAACTTTCACTAGCTTCTATCATGAATCAGAATATACAGTCCACGTCATCACAACACAGTTCTTTCATAGTAATTTTTATATTCTCTCATCTGTGCTTAGCGCTTCCAAAGTTTCTCTACCCTACAGAGTTTTTAACTAAATTGTGTTTGCATTTCTCATTTCCTCGTGCTCGCTATATGCTCCGTCCATCTAATCCTTAATAAAATTATCCAATCATATTTTCCATTACGACGCAACTCTTTATGAAATATTCTCCTGTCCCCTGTTACATTGTTTACAAGCAACGTCAGTATCCGCTCTTGCCTAGCGGCAAGAGAACAAATTTCATTTCAGTACAAAACAGCAGGCCAAATTAAAATTCTTTGCACTATAAACATTTATATTTCTAAATAGCAGAAGGGAGGCTAAAGGTTTTGAACTGAGTGGCAGAATACCGCAAGTTCTCTACATTTTTTTTGAAAAGAATTTTTTATTTGTTACTATCTTTCCCACATACTTGAACTTCACTGAATTTTACTCGCAGAAAGATCTATCAGCTGTCTGTATATTACTGTTTCCCTTGAATTCCATTGCCGAGGTGCACTTTGTTATCATTGTGCATACTTTTAGAATAACTTGCTTCCCAACCTCCAACAAAGCTGCTGTTTATATTTTTAATTATTTTTTAAGCTTCAATCAACACATTCTTTGTCCAAGGAAGGCGAATATTGCTGTAAAACCATGAATGAGATTCCATCAGAGTATTTACAAACCTCTGTTCAAATGAGTTTAACGGATCTGCAGACAATCGAAACTGTTTAAAGATGGCGACTATATACCCCTTGCAGATAAAATCATGAAGTTTCGTGGCTGTACTATGGCTGGTTATATGAGTATACAATTCACAAGTCTACACAAAATAATGATTTTGTGTTGGTGTTAGAAAACATGATAACAGAGAAAATTCTTTATCTTGAGTACAGATTTAGGTATTGGAAACATACACAGTCTTAAATTTCGGACTAACTTTGAAACTATTAAAGTGTTAATTATTCAAATCAATTCCTCCTCCATTCATAGGGAAGCAAGTAACACAAATCAGTCTTATGTTTCACCAAGTTCTTGCGAAAATGCCTTGGAATTTCTCCTAAAGCTGCAAAAACTGTGCCATGTGTTCCCTAAGGAATGTGGAAAGAACGGCAGGCATACATTCAGAACATGAGACAGATGCTGTAGTAGTGTACGTTGTGTTAATTTCCCTCTGTAGTCTGACACCGAGACATCAACATTTTACACGGGACTAGGGAAGATGTATCTGTTCGCGCTCCTATCAATGCACTTCCAGGAAGGCATAAATAATAGTGAAAATGGTTCAGAACAAACAAGTGTCAATGAGGGATTTATCAACGTATTGTTGTTACTATAGCATCATAAAATGCTCCCTAATCTAGACGCTTGGAATCGTAAAAAAAAAAATGAAAGCACAAATATCGTAGCGGACAAAAGCAAAATTATTAATGATTCAGGTAAATTATACGTGTAATAGGAGAGATTCTCGAAGATTCATCACAGTTCGGAGTTCTGTGAATTAACATACACAAGAAAGAAAATATGGACTCAAAGGTAGGTTCTTTGTAAATATGCATTTCCCTGTGGTCTTGAAGTTCATTTGTTGCAGGTAATTTCCCATTTATTCCTATTTAGCTTGTGTTAAAGTATTGTGGCAAACCGCCTGTGTGGCCTAGTGGCCAGAGTTCCTGGCTACAAATCCAGAGGTCCCGGGTTCGATTCCCGGAGCTACCAGATTTTATGAGAAGTAGTGGGTCTGGAACTAGGTCCGCTCAGCCTCGTGAGGATAATTGAGGAACTACTTGAATAGAAAATTAGCGGTTTCGGTCTAGAAAACCGAAATTAACGACAGTGGGGATTCGTTGAGCTACCACGCTACACCCTCTATCCGCTAAAGTTGGCACTCGCCGTCAAGCGGCGGTCGCTCGGTCGGTATAGTTCGCTTGCGGACTAAGACTACGGAGTTAAAGTTCTGGGGCAGAAATGAACAGTAAATATCCGTATGCAAGAGCAATAAATAAATTTGATTGTGAAAACGACAATCAATAATTAGGGAGAGGATTAAGTAAAAAAAAGCGATATAAGACTTCAACAGCATCTATCATTACGCAATGTGTTCGCCAAGGTAGTAAGTATCTCAGACAGAAAGTGTGGTATTGTTGCTCTGAACTACAGGAGTTGTGTAACGTAAATATGCTTCATCAAGGAAGAGAAATGTATGTTGAGAAAATGTACATTCCCCATAAAGTGATACTAGTCTTGCATACATGTAACACACTACGTCACTAGCACGACTGTTTCAGGTTCTAGGAATCAACCTGGTCTTTCCCTTCTACCGCATATGAAATCTTGCACATAAATTTAAGCTCTTCCTTCTCACAAGGTAGAACGGTATTTCTTTTTATTGAGTCAACGTCCGAGTCCTTGAGATTGTTGATCTTATTTTGGATGTGATTGGTTTATTTCATTATTACTGACAACAAATTTTTAATATTTTTCAATTTAGTTACTGACAGAAAATCTAGATTTCATTAATGTTGGCCAACTCAGTATCCAGTACCTTACATTAATTTCGTCACTATGCATTTCTTGCAATATTGCATTAGATAAAGCATTTTCTCTGTCAAATTCATTTACACAAAACGAAAGATTTCAAAGTTTTCCGCATAATATACAATGACATCCAACGAAGTTCCCCAACGTGTAACTTCTAGAGTTGGTACGAACGGTGTGCCTGGAGCTTTGTTTTGACAGAGTTATATTCTAGATAGCTACTTTAAGAAGATTTTCTGCCTTCTGTACACTAACTTGTCTACAATCGTATACAGCATATGAATAGTTTCACAGACGCTGCTCAAAGCACGTATCATGTGTCAGTTAAGGGTACATCACTGAAAGTCCTTCTGCTGTCTTTTCATGTATACTGTGAAGCATCTGAAACTAGCAAAAACGCGTTTTCAAATTTCAGACATACGTATGGCCACAGAATCTGCTTTGCTCCCCTGGAAACACGAGTTATTTTGAGTGATTCACACCGTTCACATTCTGGAGTGACAAGAAACTATTTCTCTTATAGCTTTTGATCGCTTTTCAGAATCAAACAATATTTACAACCTTTCTTCCAGTTGCGCCGGCTTCTTCCCCTGCGGACTCAAACACAATTATTTCTCGCACGGTACTCGAACTGTGCCCAATCATTCGTCATTGTCCTTGGCACACGGGATTTCCTTACAGATGACTACTATGCTACAAGCAGGAAAGTCGCGGTTATGAGGTGGATTTTTTCAATTGACCTAACCGTTCCAGCCGCACTATGGCCCTGGGGTCGATTCAGCATCTAACAGAAATGAGTACCAGGAATCTTCCTGGGGGATAAATGGCGGCCGGAACGTAAGGCTGACAATCTTACCACCATCTGTGAGCCAATTGTCTACAAAATGCAGGAACCTCGACGTCTCACAAGCCTATGGGTCTTCAAGGCTTGTGACAGGGATATAGCTTTACTTTTGCCTGTGTGACTCCTCCGAAAGATCTGCGTGAGCATGATTCAGAGGGACAGTCCTCACTTCGGGATTATTTATTTACAAATGGTAAGTCTGAGGACATAGTTACTCTGCGCAGATCTGTGGCAAAAGTGGAAAATTTAGAATGTCTTGAAGAGGAACGTTAACCTGAAGACTCGTCAATTATAGCCTGAAATACCTGGCCGATCTTGTAAGCCGAAATCAACGAAAATATAATTGCAATCAGTTTAATGTGATATGATTTGAGAAAGATGTGCGGCAGTAGATTTCCCATACATCCGAAAAACATCAGAACTCACTAATATGCTGATATAAAGGGGAACTGACTCTTGATTTCGCTTTTCCAAGCCTTGTAAATTCTCTTGTCGCCTCGGCATGGCACGTTCTCAGGTTGCGGATGGAGCAGATGACCTCCAGGTATGGACGGTAGCTGCGAATATATTGAATAAGCAGTCGCTGACAGCCGAAAAGGCTTAGTCCTCCAGTTTGGGGTTTTGAGTGTGGGGCTAACAAGTCGTAATCCTAAAAAATAAGCTTGTTACGAAAGACCACAAGAAGCCTCGGACCTGGACGGATTCATTGGATAAACGACCCAAGGGAAAGAAAATGGATATGAGATTTGGTACTTGGAATGTTCGAAGTTTATATAGGGCAGGTTCGCTCAGGGCAGTGGCGTAAGAAATCTTAAAATATAAGTTAGCTTTGGCGGGAGTTTAGGAGGTCAGATGGAGCGGAGATGGCACCAAACCAGCAGGCGAATATGTATGGAAAGGGGAATGAAAATCATGAATTATTTATAGGTTTATTCGTAAATAAGAGAATCATATCAGCAGTTAAGAGGGTAGAGTTTGTTAATGATAGGATGTCATACATAATACTAAGAGGTCGCTGGTGTGATGTCATCGTTCTGAATGATCATGCTCCAACAGAGGATAAAATTGATGATGAAAAGGACAGGTTCTACGAAGAACTAGAATGTAAGATTTGAGGTTTTCACGACAGCGACCAAGAAGAATGCCGTCTTCTGGGATGTGGCGCCATGTAGATTTTGTGCGAACCGACGTTTCGGAGAAATTTATTGGTTCCATGTTCAGAGTAGAAAAATCCTCGACCGAGGAACCAAAGTGAGAATTTGGCTGCAGTAGAGAAGTAGCATGTGGCCTCTCGTATCGAGAGGTGACATCAGATCAGCCATCGAGCGTTGGAGAATGCGTGGAGAAGCCGTAAATCAAGAAAGCGGGTTCCTGTTCACCCTCGAGCTCGATGAAATTATATATAAATTATAAATAAAATGTCTACTTTTGAAACTCAGAATTGCAAATATTTTTCTAGTTATTGAAACTGCCGAATTAAATATTTTATAGGCAAGTTTACAGGGACTCTCTATACATTCAAATCCTCGACTCCACAAAGTCTCCATACTGACAGCTTCGTTAAACAATGAATTTAACACAAACTATTACAAAATATCCAGAACCATTCATTTAACACTTGCATAACTTTTTTCCTTTTGCCGCGCGCTGTATAATCAGTTCTCTAAAAACAGAAACCGGGGGATCAACACAGGAAACGCACAATGCTAAGCTGGTTCAATCAAACTAATATTCTCCATACCTATTTATTTAACATCCACTTTAATGGTAACCTATCCTCCAGTCTTAAGGACAGTCTTACTAATGGCCTCTTTTTAAGGTGTTTCCCTAAAGAATAATGTAAAAAATATGTTTTCCCATTCAATTTACATGAGACATGTGGCTACACTAACTATACTAATTGAGTTCTCTCCCTCTCTGCGCGACAATGGACACCCACCGTCTTGTTTCCTTCCGGGCTTCAATTACTACAAAGACGGCCACAAAGAACAGCGCCCTCCCCGGAGAAGGTGCATGACAATGTGGTTGTGATACTGGAGATTCTGAAAGGGGATGCATGGAGTGTGTACGCATCATAATAGAATGGCACTGCATTTAGCTGTCTAATGAAAACAATATGCAAATCTTGTTCAAGTCTTTAGCATTAAGATTACGTGCTCGATAGGTCTAGGGCTCCAGCCCGGCTATCCTGAACCAAAATTTCCTCCTCTCAGAGTAAAAGAGCAGACACTGTAATTGTATGTAAACAAGGTTGAGCAGACATGTTTCGAAAACTGTACAGAAGAAGCAAAATACATTCCCTGTATATGGTTTGGTAACAATGGCAGGGTCGGTCACGGTAGCCGAGCGGTTTAAGGCATGTACTGTCTTCGCTCGCTTGGAAACCGGGATCGTGGGTTCGAATCCCACTCAGGGCATGGATGTTTAATTTATGTGTGTGCGTTTTTCTGTGTTTGTGTACAGGTAGAGGCCTTGCGACGAGCTGATCACCTGCCCAAGGAGTCCTACCAAATGTGTAAGATCTAGAAAAACCGAAGTGAAAGGAGAAGTTCATGGAGGTAGGCCCAGGCCCACTGGGGCAGTAGTGCCAAGGAAAAAATAATGGCAGGGCCTGAACTGAATGCAATAAATACGAGTATTTTCTAATTTGATTCTGGAGTATACAGTTGTTATCAAGTGAGTGGTCTTCAGCATACACGGGAAGATCTCCTGAAATGCACTTAGGCATTAAATTATCGACTGACTTGAAGCTGTGCGATGGCGACGCTGTAAATTATCTGACAAGTGGACGATCACTGGACGGGGCTGAGACTGCTAAGTTCGTGAACTATCCTCAGGTATTGTCCCAGTAAATGTCCAGAAGGGTTGAGAAGAACCATAAAAACACGACAGATACTCGACTGATATTCGAGATGTATAGGTCCAAAATACAAGGTAGATGCATTACTTGCTGAGTGTAGGCAAGTTTCACTTGTGACTAAGTAGAACTGTGTATATGCATTTAATATGTGGACGGATGGACAGTTGGAGGTGGGTGGAGAGAATTTTGGAACTGCACAAGGGATACTGGCAGCTCTCCCCTTGGAATAACACGGATGGAGCCTGAAGCTGACCACTCACCTCCATTAGTTGTCGAGATCTAAACCCCATCCGCCCATAATTTTTAATGGCGTGATGGTTAATTAATTAATGAATTAAGGACAGGGTCATCTCCGCCTTTAATGATACATCTATTTTAATATTTAATTTCTTTACTTCTGTCCTTGTTAGAAACGGAATTCCATTCTTCCAGCCAGAAAGTTTATGAAAGTGTCCAGTTCGTCTCTACAACATAACCCTGTGTTCTCGTCTATCTTGAGGACCCAGTTCCGACATTTTTGTGTAATGAACAAGACAAAGTTTCGTCCAGATTTTCAACAGCTATAAATTTCTCTAAATATATTTAACGATCACGAAGTTCGACATATTTTATAACCTTGGAAATCAGAGAAAGGTTTGTATGGTTTTGCGCAGTACCAATAAGCTCTCTGTTCTGCTCACATCCACCTCAGAAATTCACAAAATTCCTCCAGTTCAGCCAATGATATCCTTCGGTTAGGTTTGGCATAATAATCGCCTATCGAACAGAAATTATGAAATATTCATACGATTTCTGCTTACTAAGGATGTTATTGTGATCCTTTAAGTTGTATAATTTCATTTTTATTCCTGTATTGAACAACACAACTTTTCACCATTCTTCGACAAAAAAAAACTCAGTTGTTTTAGTCCGCAAGCGAACTATACCGACCGAGCGACCGCCGTTTGTCGGCGAAGCTACCTCTGTGGTCCAGTAGTCAGAGTTCCTGGCTACAGATCTAGAGGTCTGGGTTCGATTCTCGGTGCTACCAGAATTTCTGAGAAGTGGTGGGTCTGGAACGGGGTCCACTTAGCCTCGTGAGAATGATTGAGGAGCTATTTCAAGGAAATGGCGACTCTGGTCTAGAAAACTGAAATTAACGGATGTATGGATTCGTTGTGCTGACAACGCGACGCCCTCTATCCGCTAAAGTTGGCATCCTTCGACAACATATATGAAATAAGTCTTTTTTATTAAATCGGGTATATTCACCACAAAAATTAGAGAAAAGAAGTTTAAATACTCGTACATTTATTTTTGTATACCTCGTTCCATCTGAGCAAAACGTATGAACGCCGTACCACCTGAATCTAATTTAGTTTCATGGAGTGGGATGAGACTGAGTCCACTTGGTACGTTGGTCACTAACTGGCCTATTGTGCCAGCCAAGGTTGATAAATGATGAATGTGGAGCATTTGGTAGAATGAAAATTGGGAGGGGAAACTGAAGTATTTGGAGAAAACCTGCCCAAGTGCCACAGTCCCATATGATTTGACTTCGGCTCGAACCCGAGCCGACGCGGTGGGAAGCCGTTGACTAACCGCGTGAGCTATGGCACGATCCATCTGAAGACAACTGGTTTCATTCCGTTGGGCTAAGACAGTATACAAACAGATCCAATTCTGTTGTGTTTACTGCAGGAACTAACGCTCGCAGCCAAAAGGAAGGACACATCACAGACACAGCACAAATAGAAACGACTCCCGTAGAGGACGAACCATGCTATATGCGAATTTGAATTTAGACATATAGATGAATAATCTTAACAAGTTTTAGTATATACAAATTTTATTATAGTTGACGAATAATGTACTTTCTAAATAATTTTATGAAAGACACAAGATGGCAAACAATGTAATAGCTTAGCGTAAATAAGGAACCTGAAGATGGCACTATGTTGCCGAAACATGTAGTAAGAAGCGACATATGAAATTGAGTGCACTACAAGACGGCCATTACACACTTATCATGGATGAAATTCAGTGCAACAGGACGCTAAAATACATCAGGAACCAAAGTAATAGACACGGACTTTAACTTTAACGCAAATCACATTAATTATGAAATAACTGTATATTCGGTAGGTGGATTTGACAGTGGCTTATTTGTGCCAAAACATGTAATCCCGTGAAAGGGCAACGTGGTACACTCGCATTAAGTGCACACAACTTAATGCGTAATTTGAAATAATGACATTATTTAAAATGAGAATAAAATTTATTCGCTGATAAAACGTCATACTCCTGTATTATTATAAGTGGTAGAAATGATAAGAAGAAAATATGAAAGTCTGGCTCAACTGTGACGTGATCCAAAATTCTGGTGGGGCGAAATGTTGAATCGGAATATTAGGATTAATTTATAACTTTGTTTCCATTTCATATAAGCATATAGTTTTTACTGGTATTATTTTACAAAAGATATATCCGTATTTACCCCAGTGTCCTGTCCTTCAAAAAACAAAGCGTGAAGCGAAAAGGCGTAATGGAAGATTTTCCATTCAAACTTAGACGTTTCTTCCTGAACCGATAACTCCACTTCTTTGAATACCGGTACAAAAATTAAAAAAAATGAGAAGTCCTGTCTTTACCAAATTTCGATGGAGTCCGCATTATTCATCAAGAGCCATTCAGCTCTTACATTTTGGTTGAATATCTGTCGAGTGTCTGTACTCGATAAAAAACTCGAATGAAACTTTATTGAATTTATAAGAGACTGCGCATGCGCATAACAGAGGCCTAACTGATAATTCAACAGCAAAAATGATTCCGAAGCACGTAAAGCATCATTTAACCGCGCATTTACGTAGATAAGAGAAAATATATGTAATTTGACCTACTGACATTGGAGGGAGATATCAGCTTAACATTAAAAAAATATATTTACACACCAGAGGCAATCGCGAATTATGAAACAGTCAGGGCGGAGACACACCAAGGAAACTGGCAAACGGAACGCAACAGCAACTTCCGAGAAAAGTCGCCGATTTCAAGCAGGAAACTGGTTTTCAGATTAGCAGACGCACACTCAGTAAACTTATGCTTGATTAGTTGCGCACTTCATCTTAAGTGTGTATGTTCGTCCGGCGTAATGCATAATTGTATTTCTTTATTTCGTGCACTTGCCCTTAGAACCTTCTGCGATGGAAGATAATAATACTGATCCTGTCACAATATGGTGGCAGTTGAGACCGGTTGAGACGGCGTGAGAAGAGAGGACGACGATCATTAGGAAAATATTGTGATGTTAATTAATTTGCTTTAATTAAGATCAATTATTTTAATCAGGAAGTATCGCGTTCACACGCGATACGAAATTTTGACATACAGTAGAATAATTTTAGCAAGACAGAAGACACCTGATGATGGCCGTGTAAAACGGAACCATGTAATGTGGAAGAAGGGTGACTATATAATAAGTTGTATTTAAGACGGAAATATATGTGAAATAAATGATGTATTAATGCAACAGGATGCTTAAATGCAATACCAGGGAAAGAGGCATTTGGGTGCATCCGTTCTTCTGGAACAATTTAAACTGAGGCGTTTATATTGTTTCGAAAGAACTTAACCAGGATCCAGGCTCCGTCTCATGAGTAATTCTTTCCCAAGCCAAGTCTATTTTGTCCTGCCTAGCATTTTTTATTGCTAGTGGGGTGGGACTAAGTCCCTTGTACTGCGGCCAATTCTGGCCTATTGTACCAGCCCCAAATGATAGGTGAGGGTGATTGTGGAGCAATTGGTGGAATGATTTATGGCAGGGGAAACCGAAGTACTCGGAGAAAACCTACCCTAGCCCCACTTGTCCACCAGAAATCCCACTTGACCAGACCCCGGGATCGAACCCAGGCCGCCGCGGTGGAAAGCCAGCGACTAACCGCTTGAGCTATGGCGCCGCCTTTCATATCAGTAAGTTTAATTGTTTCTTTAAGATACTATACAAAAATATACATATATTTAGTTTCGCCTCAATAGCAATTCGATTTGACTCCTTAATTGCAATGCCTCTCAACACTGTAGCAGTCCCTCTAGACAAATGCGAACTTAATACGCGCTGCTAATGCAACTTCAGTTCATTCTAATTTATTACAGTAACTTACTAATGACGACTGAGCCCCAAATTTCTGCTTCATTATCTGGAAGCCTAAGATTGGCTTCCCAGACAGACAATCTTAAGTGGGAGTTTTCGGAGTTGCAATGCAGATGAAGGTCGTGTTGGAACATGGTTGCCTCCTTCCATCAATCCTTATCTGTAAATGACGCTGTTCGGCTCTAAAATAAATGACATGCAGACAAGCATAATAAAAGTCTAAGTAATCCTAGTAAAAGCACAAGCACAAATGATATAATAAAAATGACAGACTGTAGTGTAAAAGCAGGTCACTCATACACGTAAGTATTCTGTGTGTCTCGAAGGTTACTTAAAGTTATTTTGCCCCTTGAAGGAACAAGGAAAGAGGGTATAGACTGGTTTCACTGAGCTCTTCTGAACAAGGTAGTAGGCCCTAAGGATTTTGTTAGAAAGTAGTCTAGGGGTAAGGTTCCACCTCATGACTCAAGGTACGCGGGTTCAAACCCGGCAATTTTTAAGGGCGCAAAAATTCAGGGAACAAGTCCTCCGGGAGGGACTTTAAGCCGTGGGTCCCGTGTCGTAGATTTACTGCACGTAAAAGATCCTCATGTCTCTAGAAGACCTCAGCAAAATTAGGCAACAATTTCCCGCCCAAGTAGTTTCTAATTCCTCTGGTAGATGGGGGAAATATCAGGTACCGACAGACGAGCTTGTTGGCTGAATGGGGCTGATAGCACGCACCAGTACCGGTAGGGTATGGCGACAGTAGAAATTAAAGGGGGACGCACTATGGACCAATAACTGGTCTAAGTGCATGGGGAAACCCACCCCTTCTAATAATAATAATAATAATAGGTTACATAGTGTTGAATTAGTGGTGACTTAGAAGTGGTATGGAAGAAGAAGATGCATCTATGCTGAGTCGATATTTAAGAGTCCAGCTATGCAAGCTGAAGTAAACTAGATTCACAGCGTGTCCTTATACAGCACCATCGCTTTGCGCATAATGCTGCTGCATAAAGTTAACATGAATGTAACTGTCATTCGAGAAATTTTCAAGGTAATCGCTTGCGCATGCAATAAAACCGTAATTTCGAGTTTTCCCTCCAAGTCCATAATGTATAGGAGTGAATTACAGAGAAATAACTGCATTGTGGCCAAATAATCTATAATATTGATAACTGCAACTATTTCCACTTGAAATTTCAACGAACTTAAGATTACGAGTGGTATTGCTATGTGTTATTACCTACACTCTTTGGTATCCCTTGTTCACAGATTTTCCAACCAATTCTTTATAGTAATAGTTCCCCTTACAGTAAATATACGCCTGTGTTATTTGTTCTCATTTTCTGACTTTGTGCTGAGAACTCAACCACGCTTAAAATTTTAATTTCAGCGTGTTGTGTTTTGTCTCTGTTTTTGCTCCTTCATACCCTCGTCTCGCGTCCATATATCAGCGTTGAACTGTCAGCAGACTGTTTTATTAAATTTATTTGCATTTCTCTTCTAGTTTTCCCCTTAATCTTATGTATGCTAGTGTGTACTAGGCTTCTTCACAATACTGCTTTAAAGATATGCTGAGAAAAATATAATTAAAAGTAATAATTATTGCAACAAAGTTGACGCTTGTGCCAAGGCGCTGTTCCATGAAGGAATGTGGAAGTAAAGTCGTAAAACTTGACGCATTTTTAACCTCTATAATAGACGGAGCTGAGTTTCAGCTTCGTGATCCGGGCGGCGCCCACCACATGGAAATTCTTTCGGTTCCCACCGGGGAGGAGGCTTAGTGGGGCCCATAGACGGTATGGACACTATTCATAAGATAAAAATCAATACCCGTGAAGTCAGAAGAACCCAAATCCACCATTCCGCAACCCGCTATTTTAGAGGCTTACATCTCCCACTTAGTATAATATTGTGACCAACAAAATACTTCCTACATTTACGTTCTGTTCTCAAGTACATTTTTATTACTACTGTGTAACAATCATTGGCATTGGGTGTGGAATTCAGTTGGTTATGTAGCCAGATTATAAGGAAGTTTGTCAGGGAAGGGCTAAGGAAATGGAGTTCAGTCTGGAACAGTGGGTGCAGTAGATTGGAAAAAGACAATTTTCTGGGCCACAGTAAAGTTTTCTGTCGAGAAAGAAAGTTGGCATTTCTCTCAATCCCTCTCTTCCTCCTCTGATGGAAAGGAAATACTGTGGCCCCCAAAAAGGCTGTCTCTTCTCAATTCCATTTACTTCTCGTGACGAAAGCAATTCTGTGGCCCCTAAAATGGCTGCCTCTTCTCAATTCCATTTACTTCTCGTGACAAGAGCAATCCTGTGGCCCCCCAAAAGGCTGTCTCTTCTAAATTCCATTTGCTTCTCGTGACAAGAGCAATCCTGTGGCCCCCAAAAGGCTGTCTCTTCTCAATTCTACTTACTTCTCGTGACAAAAGCAATCCTGTGGCCCCCCAAAAGACTGTCTCTTCTCAATTCCACTTACTTCTCGTGACAAAAGTAATATTGTGGCCCTGACGTGGACCGTTCTCCTATCTGCTATTCCTGTTTTCTGTAACAACACTTGCTTCCTCACCATCTGCCACAGATCTGAGTGACTATCTTCATTACAACATGCCTATATCGATAATTGAACCAATTCCTCATCCAGTAGGAGTTGGGATAGCGTAGTAAGTATAGCGACTGGCTATACGCTGGACGACCTAGGAGCTGGAATCCGAGTCCTGGTAGGATAAAAACTTTTACTTCTCCAATCGTCCAGACTGGCTCTGGGGTACACCCAGTTTCTTATACAATGGGTATCTGGGGCTCCTTCAGGGGGTTAGGCCGAAGCGTGAAGCTGACCATTCACCTCCAACTAGTGCCAAGGTCAAGAAAATGTGGATCTACGTGTACATCCACTCCCCCATAAGTCTCCATGGCGTAGCGCTTAACCGGTTAAACAGAGGGACAACTTCTCCTTTTACCTTTATCCTCACTGGCATTACCTTGATATTACATGAGGTTTCTCATGTCGACAGCTGGAAGCTAGAGGGAACCAGTAGCAACACGGTACACTGGAAGTACATGTACAGCATAATTTATACAAATTTATCGGTCATACTATAGTATCAACTGTTGCTGGTTTCAACGTCTCACGTGCAACACGTCCTTCTATGAAACTTACTGAAAGTTATTCACTTTAAAAGTTTTACACATCACATAACTTTTAAATTTTAAAAGTTTTTCACTACGTGTTTCGACCAAAATGGTCATCATAAGAAGTTTAAAATTATAGTTGAGGAAACTGTTGTGCAGTGCCTTCCGACCAAGGAACAGAATACAAAACATAGTAAAACTCAGCCCGCAAATGGATGGGTACAAAAACGTGGTGTATTCCAAATGAGATGTATGGATTTCCCACTGAAGCACATAGGACAGACGGCCGAATGTTTCAGACTAGATATAAAGAGCACATACAGGCAATCAGGAATAACAATCGTAACTAAGGACATTCGGATCATTAAACATAGCAAACGCATATGGGAGTGTAGCTGACACAATGAAAGTCTTAAAAAGAGAGGAAAAAGAAAAAATATCTTAACATACTAGAAAAATGACATACATACAAAATGAATGAAAACAGATTGCACGTCAATGACACATAAGAGTCTATTGACATGTGTAACCCTATATTTGAAACATTGCAGTAATTAAACGTCAGATAGCGACACATAAAGTAAAAGAAATATATGCAAAGGTAAGGTAACGTTTCACTTGTAACAGGCTGTGAAAGCCCATATGGTTGTGAGAGGTTGAGGCTCCTACATTTTGTAGACAATCGGCTCAGAGATGGCGGTAAGGTTGTCAGCCTTACGCGCCTGCCGCCCTTTACCCCGCAGGAAAACTACTGATTTTCATTTCTGTTAGAAGCCGAGTCGAACCCAGGAGCTGGAAAAATTAGATAAATAGAGAAAATCCACCTCATCTGGATTTGAACCCGCGACCTTCCAGCTTATAGCATAGTGCCTCGATCAACTATGCCACCGCGTGTCCCAACGAAAGATATGTACAAAATATTAACAGTATATTCATAAAGTTAAATTAAGAGGTATATCCAAAATCGCAGGATGACCGTTGTGATAGAATAAGATGTTCATAAGAATGTGCTACAGAGGGCCGGATGGACACTGTCTATGCCAGTTTTGTATATACTGTCACGTATTTGGAGTCTGCGTGATTATAATAACGGTAGATACTGTAGGGTTCTGACGATGGTATATAACACGCAGAGATACTGGGTTTTCGGACCTTATCCATCGTCCGGATTCTAAATAAATAATAAAAAACAAAACTTTTCGGAAACTGAATCTTTCCAGTGATTGAGGCTAGCTCTTTCTAAGGGACTCAACAGAGTAAGTGTCTTCCCTCACCTGAGGACGGAAACAGATCCAGTTTCCTAAACGTTGTGTTTTTTCTTAGTTATTTAGAATCCGGACGATGGACAAAGTACGAAAACCCAGTATCTGTGTAGTAACAGTGGGTTCTGGATTTGACGATTGGGTTTACTGGCACTTCTTTATATTTCTTGGTTTTACCAAGTGGCTATTTGATGCTGCATATTCCCATTATTGTATCATACAGGCTAAATGATCCTGCCTTGCTGTATGCTAAGAACACGCCAGATAAGAACTAATTAGAACTTGCCAGTTACTACTCACTGTCTTCCTCGTAACAAAAGTCTACTAAACAGTGTTTCACAACCGGCGGGACAGGCCCCACTGGTAGAACTTATGGTCGGCGGTTTGGAACTAGAAACTAATAATTAAATCCCTCACACAAAATTCAGCCATATAAGAGATTTCCTGCATCACAAGCACAAACTGTTCATTAGTGCTGTAGTGTAATCATAATTATACAAAATAAATGCAAGGTTTTTATTACTTAGTAATATAACGTTACCATGAATTGGTAAGGGCTCTAAGATCTTAGGCGCAGATAGCTGCTGCAGTTGATATGAATGCAACTCAGCCCCCCCCCCACACACACACATATAGTTTTACCAATGATTTTTGTTGATGATTAATATAATATTCTATTAAAGTATTAATAATCGTAAACATACACTTCTTAGGAAACTAATATTTCGTTTTTACTATCGCGGGTCATAATGACCTGAGGGACGCAAGATATAGAGGACTATGATTCTTTGAGGTGTAATGTAAGACGCTAAAATGAAGTCGTTCTAATTGATGAAAAGTTCTTCCGAAACTAAGATCGGAATATATTTAAAATGTTGTTATGTTAAAGAAAATTTTAAAATAATTTCCTTCTCACAATCCTCTCAATTCTGTTTATCAAACGACATGTTACTCTGCGAAACTGTAGTTCCAACCGGGGCTGGATTATAGCAATGTAAAGACAAAGTTCACCACTGGCAAAATACTGTACAGCGGGATTGCAGACATGGCAGGAGTAACCACGAGATTCCATAGGCATGTCCAACTCCGTGCTTCAGTGAGCTGGATGGGGGGATACAACTGAGAGGTTGCGGCTAAATTCCTCAGACAAACAGAATCAGAGGTTTTGAACTGCGGAAGGACATACATCTCGTGATATTCCCACATTTTGTGGCCTTCCAGTTTATATTAGACTACATGACTACGGACGCACCAGGAGTCTCCGTTCTTCAGCAACTGACTCACATAGTTACTTATCCATTTGGGTACAATGATTAGCGACATACTTCACAGAACATTCAGAATGTATTCTCCATACGTGCAATTTGAGCTTTCGCAATATCTATTAAATTTAACTGGGGCTAACAGACGGCCCAACTTTTGAAAGGTGCCTACAATGAGCTGAATCAGCCACACACATCTTATGTGATTGTGAGCGTATAGGTTACCTAAGATATCGCCACCTGGGTCAATTCTTCATGGAACCAAGTGACTTTTATGACACAACCATAAATAAAGTCCTACATTTCAATCGCAGTGTAGGAATAACAAAGGGTTAATCCAAAGGGGGCCGGTCACGGTAGACGAGCGGTCTAAGGCATGTACTGTCTTTGCTCGCTTGGAAACCGGGGTCGTGGGTTCGAATCCCACTCAAGGCATGGATGTTTAGTTTGTGTGTGTGTGTGCGTTTTTCTGTGTTTGTGTACAGGTAGAGGCCTTGCGACGAGCTGATCACCCGCCCAAGGAGTCCTACCGAATGTGTAAGATCTAGTAAACCGAAGTGAACGGGGAAGTTCATGGAGGTAGGCCTAGGCCCACTGGGGATGTAGTGCCAAGGAAAAAAAATCCAAAGGGGAACCACAATAGATCATTGAAGGTCGCAGTACGAGGGCCGGTTTCTGTGGCTCACGCCTCATATTCATACTCATCTGTTAGACTTGGTTTCCATTTATTACACATATAAATTTATCTCTGAAGAAGGTAATCAGTTCTGTAGACATTGCACTACATAGGAGTGATTATTGTAATCAAAGAAATCTTAAGTTCTTAATAACATTCACATTTTGCCTCCTACATCTTCTTTTGTGGAGCCGCGATAGCTCAGTCGGTACAGCGACTGGCTACGGGCTGATCGGATTTCGAGTCCCGGTAGGGTCAAGAATTTTCACTTTTCCAATCATCCAGACCGGCTCTGGGGTCCTCGCGACCTCCTATCCAATGGTTGGGGAGGGTATTTCTCAGGGATTAAAGCGGCCAAGGTGCGAAGCTGACCACTTACCTCCAGCTAGTGCCAAGATGAAGAGACTACGGACCTATACATCCACTACCCCATACGCCTTCATGGCGTAATGGTTAATTAGTTAAGCACATAGACAATTTTACCTTTACCTTTTACCTTTTACATATTTTGTACGAATACTCATTTGGGAGAAAGCTGAAAGGTCGTTATGTAAATTAGATATATAGAGAACAGATATAGACTAAATTTGAATTCGCGTTCCATAAATTCATAAAGATCTCTCTAAGAAATTTCAAATAAACAATCTTATACGTGTATGGATTCATTTCGAGCGAAAAGTCAGACCCCATTAACCCGTTCAGCGTATGAACAAAGCACTGCGTGAAGTAAAATGTATCAGAGATTACCTAACAGTCTATTATTAATATTGTCACGATTTTATGGAGTGTGACTATAGACGGGTATTTTATTGATGACCGGATTTATTGGACTCTTTGATACAGTGTGTGACTATACTTTACAGTTCACTGACACACACACACACACACACACACACACACACTGGTGTCCACAGTCACGTCTTCACTGCCGTTGCTTGGTAGCAGCTTCCAACGGCGGACGTTCTTCTTCCTCTGGGTTCCCGAACTGTTCCCGGCCTCAGGTACCAGCTACTAACAGCAACAGCTCACAACGACTGAACCGCAGCTGTTCCCTGACTAACTCACTGACCGACTGATTCAGTCACTCACCAAAAAACTCGCTCAACTCAACTGACTCTTACCAACTCTCGTGCTATAATATCTAGGCACGGAGAACACAGAAAACAATGTTCGTCTGTTGCTGCTTACTGACCGCTGCCTAGTAAAGGTCGTTGGCTAGTTACTTGTTTCGAGGTCGTTGCCTATCAACGGATCTACATGCCACCATATCTTTACTTTCAACAGAATTAGGTCCAATGGGATATGAATTTTGTTGTGTTTATTTGTGGTCCATTCAGGAAACAAGTTATCTGCCTAAACGTACTCACCATCCTTGTCGTAGTGGCTCCAGACCTCCATAAACTGGTTGGCAGACAATTTCTTGAGTTCCCGGCTCTGAGGGTCGCGATACTGCCTCATGAAGTTCGTGGCCTTTTCCAGGTTCAATTTCTTGGCCCTTGCAGCTGCTGCCGCTGCTTCGGCCGCCGTCGCTGCAGCCATTATGACGTCAGTAGTCGCTTCTTACACCAGAGTTCGCACCGTCTTCCTCAGGAAGTTGTCCCAGTAGCTTGGCTCCTCCTGCGAACATAGAAGCAATAGTTATGACACTTAATTTCTTCTTCTTCCTCCTCCTCCTCCTACTCTTATTCTTGACGGATTAGGCCCTCTCGCCTCTTCCCATTCAACATTAATCTGACGGACCAGAGATCAGTCTTGCCTCGAGGCCTCTGCCTGTACAAGACTACACAAACACAGAGAAAACAGACAAATATCCATGTCTTCAGTGGGATTTGAACACATGGTCCCAGTGTTCGAGTGAGCGGAGACATTTCATGCCTTAGCCAGGCGTTTCTGTAATCGGCACTTACTTTTCCTCAGATGCTTAAATCTGTATACTGAGGCCAGCAAAAATGTAAGTCAGTAACTAGAGAATGCAATTATGCATTTCTGTGCAACATGGTCCTTAGTATTAAGGCTGACTAAGTCACACTTGTCAGATATGACACCTAGGGTCCTCACAATCCACTATATTTGCCATAAATTTTAATGGAAAACTTGTTCGTTTTAATTATTTTGGGAAATTGGATGTTCAAAGGTGAGGTGTTATCTAGTGACTTTTTTTTATTGGCACTACAGCCCACATTTAGGCCTAGGCCTACCTCCATGAAACTCTCCGTTTCACTTCGGTTTACTAGTTCTTACACAGACGGTAGGACTCCTTGGGCGGGTGATCAGCTCGTCGCAAGGCCTCTACATGTACAGAAACACAGAAAAACGCACAAAAACATCCATGCTCTGAGTGGGATTCGAACACACGATCCCGGCTTCCGAGCGAGCGAAGACAGTACATGCCTTAGACCACTCAGCTACCGTGACCGGCATCTAGTGACGTTACGTCTGTACAAATTTAATGAGGAGTTGTGAGTTATGTAGAAACTTGTCAGAGAAATTATTGCTACGGATACGGGGGTTCTACAAGCCACCTCTTCTTTACAAAATACGGAAAATAGACAAAGAGCCAACACCTCAAACTTTAATAGACGTAACTACACAACTGAAACTCGTGGAACTGGGTTTTCCTTGAGTAGTTGTAGTTACTTAGTTGATCAAGAAATCCCGTGTTGTGGAACCCGAAAATGCAGCACTGTCATCACAAAAGTCTGCAACTGAAACACAGCCCCATGTTAGTCCGTCCAATCCATATCACATCTTCAAAATCCAAATTCATCTTGATACCGATATCAGAGGTAAGAGGGTGAGGAGACACTGCTACCCCTCTAACCTACACACACACAACATACACACACACATATGCATAATTCATAATTGTGGCCACAGTTTCCCCCTTCCACCAGGAAGAAAAATATTCACGAAAATGACTAAATTATAGCACACCTACTCATTGCATTAATTAGTTAATGTTTTGGAGACGCCTTTCTTCAAATCCATTTATACATTTAAGGTTGTGAAAAAATTGTTCTCCTTTCAAATTTATGAAATATCAGAAGTACATTATTTTGGTAATAATAATAATATTAACACAATATCAGAATTAGAACCATGATAGAGTTACTATTTCTAAGGCATAATTTTTCTGTCTCTTTTTAAAAATTTATGTAAAAGTGACTGTTTCCGAAAATTGAAACGGGAAGAAAATAAAGGGTGCCTTTCGGAAATGAATGATTCTAAAACGTCTTGCTTTGCGGCACGTTTAAGCTTGATATTATGTGTTTCGGTTGATTTGGCAACAAGGGCCTGCTTTGATTACACCTTATTAATTATTCAAACACAAAATGAAATGTGATGTTAACACGTATGGCGCGACACAAATTGCATATTCCCCTCCGCTCGAAACCATCAAATCACTTGGCACATGTTATGATGTCATCACAGAGCGAAAAATAAAGATCACTAATAAATTCTATAAAAATGTGATTTATCTAAACTATTTGCGATCGACTGTGTTGAATTAAAATTGCATTCTCAATGAAGTTAAGAAAAAATTTAATTTGCTCTATATTTGCTCTTCAGTCGGTTTAGATTCTTGTTCTTCCCACCTTCTGCCTGAGAATGTTAAGATCACAACTTATACAGACTGCAACTTGAACTCTTATCTTATACGGGCGTGATAAAGACTGAATTCCTCCCGGTACTCGATGAACACACTGAGGGTGGTTATCTTTGGATTTCGTCTCAGCATATGCTGCAGCTGTTTCAACGTTTCGGCGTACACTGCCGAAGTTAAACATTTAGAATTTAGATATAGGCTGCGAAAAACTAAGACAAATTTAGGGTGATAGAGAAAAAGTACCGAAAAACATATTTCGGCTAAATAAATGTGCAGAAATGAAAGGACAGCGAAGATTAAATTACTGAGCATTTTCAACATGCCTTAGCCTCTCCTCTCCTCTCCTCTCCTCTCCCCTCCTCTCTTTCTTCTCTTTCTTCTCTCCTCTCTCTTCTCTCTTCTCTCTTTTCTTCTCTTGGTATGTAAGGTAGTAAGGGTAATGTAAGGGTGGAATATGGTACAGACTTAGGAGAAACGAGAAGTTGTTTACAAATCTCAGAAAATAAACCTGAGGAAAAATACACTAGAGGAACCTGGCCGTAAATTAACACCAGAACATAACATTCAAGCCGACCTTAGAGACACTGCACGTGGGAATGTCGGCCTACTCAACCTCTCTCAGTATAGGGTCCGATAGACAGGGCTTCCCAATAGCACAGCAGTGCAAGAAAACATTGTGCATTCGATTTTAAGCATCGAACTTTGTATTTTCATTGCATTCTTCCATCTCACGGCCGAAGAAAAGGCATGCCCAGACTGATGGTAAGGATGAGTTTCGCCGGGTTTGTATGCAACATATCCCACATATTTGTCTTGCGTGCAGTCTAAACGCCTCCATTGAAGGCTAAATCTGAAAACAAACGAAGTACACTGATTGCTCAAAGATGCTGCATTAACTATAGAAGCGATTCTATGTGGTGAATTACAAGTAAACTATTAGTAATAATTTTTTTATCTGTGTAGTACAGCTCATTTCTCTTTATAATTAGAAGTGAGCTGAAATACACAAATTCAATTTCCATGGCTTTATGTCATTTGTGGCGCAGCTATGTCATGATTAGGTCTGCTATATTGAAACATGCGAATTCGTGGGCGTAACAAGAATTCCCTTAAATAGATGATTTAATTCATCTGACGATAATAATTTCTTTTGTTGTGAAATATGGAAGTATTTTACTGTAACTTTAAATACTATAATCAGGACCTACCAGGAGCCAGTGTAACCACAAATATCCTCATATATATTTCTCTTTTCTTGGGGTAAAACAAAGATAAGCTATTTCCATTTTGTATGAGTTATTACCGCACCTAATCCCCAAACTGATCGACCCTTCTGATGTAAGGTATCATCTATTTTTTATTAAAATATAGCTATTCTACATTTCGTTGTACACTCTTTTCCGTATAACACGCTTGGGGTAACTTTATATAAAAGGCAACAAAAGGATTACTTACTACGAAATGGACTCTCGCTTCCAGTGTCCATGTAGCGTGTGTTAATTAAAACTCGCAGTTCGAGTCATGACGTTGTCTCGAAAAGCAAAATGAAACAGATTAAAGGCTGCGACGCACGTTAGCCTTCACTAACGTTTATTCAGCTGGTCTCTAAATTAAATTCAGGACAGAATAAAACTCATCTTATATTGCTGCATAAAATGTTTCAACCTGTCCGCTTACAAGCTTCTCAGTATTCATATTTCTTTTTCCTTGGCACTACTGCCCCAGTGGGCCTAGGCCTACCTCCATGAACTTCTCCGTTCACTTCGATTTTTCTAGATCTTACACATTTGGTAGGACTCCTTGGGTTAGTGATCAACTCGTCACAAGGCCTCTACCTGAACACAAACACAGAAAAACGCACACACACAAACTAAACATCCATGCCCTGAGTGGGTTTCGAACCCACGATCCCGGTTTCCAAGAGAGCGAAGACAGTACATGCCTTAGACCGCACGGCTACCGTGAGCGGCCCAGTACTCATATACCATTCCGAATTCTGAAAAAAAAAACGGACACATAATTTGTTCCTTATTTTATTAGGATATACTGTATATTGTAATGTGTTTGGCTACTGAGGACGCCGTTCGTATTGGTAATTGGTTTTATTAATCACTTACAGGTCGTAACTACAATTACTTATGACACTCTTGCTGAATTACACAATTCACAATCACTACATATTATTCTTCTCACGACGAAATTTCCGTGGTTATCTTCCACAGAGAAGTCTTTCACTGTCACTTAAACACTAAAACACTCTCGAAAACTCCCAAGTACTGATGAATACTCTCCAAATATCGGCATCTGTTCAAAGTCAAAGTCACATTGCGACTGACGGTCAGTCAGTCAGTAAGTCTTGGTTTCGAGCCCCATCTGGGGCTTGCGACCAGATATTTATTACTGTTTGACGGTTACGGTCTTGATTTTGTGAGTCGCCCTCTCTGACGAGAGGACGGGTGTGTCTTTGTATATGCTGCTGGCCCTTGCCAGGGCAGTCTTTCTTGGGTCCGAGTCCCTTGAGACTCGTGATCATATTTTACTGTCTCAGATTTGAGACTTCTCTTTTCGTCCCCTCTTACGACTCGCAAATCCCATCTGGCATCTGTTCTGTCTGTAACTGTCGTTATATAGCCTCCGCACTGACCATGGAGAAAACAGCCTGTATTGTTGGAACGTGTTTACCAACTGATTGCATAGCAACGGTTCCGGCTCTGACTTCATAGAAAAAGCCGTACTCTCATTGTTGCCTTGCGTGTATTTGGTCGCAAGGTGTTTCGCAGTCATTTACCTAGCTATGCTGTGTCCATCCACGTTACAACATGTTTATATACGACGTAGATTTTTCTATGCCTAATTTTCATTATTTTATTTTATATATATTATATAATATATATATATAATGACTGTGTGCGTGTCATGCAGTAGTAGTTTTCACGTACTTGCACAGGTAGCAGCGCTGCATTCGAGAATATACTCGTATTATCTGCATGTGCATGGTTTATGCTCACCGTCTTACAGTGTATACACTTTTTCACCTTATTCTTCACTTCCACACTACATGTTTCAGCACTAATGTGTCATCCTCAGGTGTCTTTATTCACGTTAAACTATTGTACTGCATGCCATGATGTCTTCATTCTAAAATGACTAAAATCTGTATTCGTCATATAGGACGATGAATTCTAAATAATAAAACTTTTCAAGATTCTTCCTGGCACATTAGTGCTGAAACATGTAGTGTGGAAGTGAAGAATAAGGTGAAAAAGTTTATACACTGTAAGACGTTCAGCATAAACCATGGACATGAATCAGTGTAACAGGACGCTAAAATATAACAATATTATCTGCAGTGTCAAGATGTAACTTAATTCACTGCAGTGCCGAAAGGAGAGAACAGATAGAAACATGAATGGAACAAAGAAATTATTTTCATCTGATCCTATTTCCTTAACTATGAAATATAACATTCTGTTTCATTATTACTACTCTTACTACTACTACTACTACTAATAACACAAGCTTTTTATTTCAGAAATGAAGGCAGTGAAGAATGAAGATGCAAAAAACAATGAATTTTTATTATCTCGGAAAATCCTTGCGTAACTGAACAAATGGTGGCTTCTCAAAGCAGACTCAGCTCCAGGGAGTTAATCAGTTCTTCTCACAAAGTCAATAAAGCGAAGACACTCTGACGAGGCAATATAAAGCTGTCCCTATGTTCAACTAAGCACTACACCATGAAGACGTATGGGGAGTGGAATATACAGATCCACGTATTCTTTACCTCAGCACTAGATGGAGGGGTGTGGTTAGCTTCACGACCCGGCAGTCTCTCTGATATAATTGGATTGCCTTTAGTGCGAGAGTACAGTACTCTCTTTGCAAGGCGGATTTCATTGGTACGAATTTGTTGACTAAACCACCTAGTGCACAGAACTTGAAAATTACCAATATAAAATTTCTGAAAGTAAAGCTGTAACACGCGCTTTTATTTATAGACAACTTGTTGGAGCTTTGTTTTCCATTTGGTACATATTTAACAACAAAATAAAAAATCAGCTTATGGCCTATGCAATATAATAAATTAGATTTACAAACAGTAGAATGCAAACAAATAGACAACAGCAAAGAGAGTGTTGGACGTAGAAAATGTAAATAGAGGCGAATGGGGAATCTGCTACTTCAAATTGGACTACACTTTTCCACTTCCAGTCTCAACGGATAGGTACAATGGACGGAGCCGATAGGCTTTCAGACTCTCAGATCGAAACAAAACAAATTGTGTAGGCACGCTAAGGGCTCTGTTTCACGGAACGTTAGCATAGTTCGTCTCTGCTGAAGATCAATGCAAATCACGTGACACAGCTCTAATCTCAATGCTATAATCTGTCATCTTGTACAAAAATCAAAACTGGAAAATAGAATCATATTCAGTTTTGAGTATGAGTCTATGAGGTGCATTTCTGGAATCAGTGAACAGAAATTTGTGGTCCAAAAGGATCAGCCATTTCGATAGAAAGCATCTGCTTCATTGTATTCATTCCACTTGCAGCAGAAGACGAGCTGGTCATTACTCTCTCTGAACAAAGTTCCCGAAAGAAACAAATTACTTTCCTGGAACTTGAATTCGGGTTTGTAGTAGATGCTTGAGGGTTCATATCCACCCTGCTCTAGCAAATGGAGGAACTGCTGCTGAAGGAGAGGAAAGGGACAAGTAAGAAGCGGATAGGAAGATGAAGAAATAGCGTGAAAGAAAATAGAAAAATAATAAAATATAATGAGAAAATTAATCTGAAAGCGAATGAAAAGGAGAGAACGGAAATGTAAATAAGACAAATTTGATGAGAACAGGGGAAAGAAAATGAGATTTATATTAAACATGAAGTCGATGAAAGTTATTTTAAATTCAAACTTCTTACTATACATGCAGAGACAAGGTTTTAAACGTGACACATTGTAGATATCATCCAGGAATTTATCTTAGAAATTAAAAGAGGGAAGTGTGAAACTTTCATTAGAATATCACTTCCCACTAATATAACACATATTTTAACGAAATCCACAATTTATAAAGTGTAATAACCTAAAACTTTAAGAGCTGTCTGAAAGAAAAATGAACAGGTAATTTAATGAGACGAGTAGTAAGAAAGAAGACAACGTAATTAGGAAGTGGGTAACACAAACGAACAGGAAAAACGTCTCTGACGGGATACTGGATATACCTACCTTGGGATTCTGCGCGTCTCGTCCCAACGTCACAGAGGACTCAAGGAGGGTTGCATGAGAACGAGACGGCAAGAAACTGTACCAGCTGGGATGTAGGAGAGGAGAAATGAAGAAGAGGTTAGGTAACGAGTAGTTTCAAGCACGGCAGTTACCTGCTTTAAAGCTTAAAAGCTCTGCATTTTTTCACAGTGCACTTACAAATTTCCTGTTATTCTCGGAATTAAGAACATTAATTTCAGAACAGGGTTAATAAAATAAACTAAGTACGTAAGGGTGAGGCAGTGTACGTTCTGTGAGGCAGGAAATGAATTTGTTGTTATTAAATAGATTAATTACAGGCTTTAAATTTTCAGGGCATAATTATGTATGCATCAGCAAGAGTTCATTAATTTTTCCAGAAGAGAAGTTTCACGATATGCACCAAGCACTTCCATGAGGCGAAAAGTCTGCTGAGGGCCGACTCGAAGAAGGTGTGTGAGTAAGATGTACAAGTTATGATCCCAACTCCAAATGCCTTCTGAATAAAACATGATCAGCAAAGTCTGCTGTTGGGTTGATTTGTGGAGGAATAATTGCTACCACTTAGAACAAACCGTTCGATTCGCAACTTTACTTGAGTTAAGGCGCCTCAACTGGGGTTAACGACGTGGCTTGCATCATTTAGTTACTATCGGATTTTGACGATGGTGTATAACACATAGAGATATTGGGTTCTCGGACTTTATCCATCGTCCTGGTTTCTAAGGGACCCAACAGAATAGGTGTTTTCCCTCACCTGAGGACGGAAACAGATCCACTTTCCGAAAAGTCGTGTTTTTCTTAGTTATCTTAAAACCAGGACGATGGGTAAAGTCCGAAAACCCAATATCTCTGCTTGTATCATTTCTTCATTTATTTGTAGTATATTTAATGGCACTATTGGTAATTTATATTTTATATCGTAGAATGACTCTAGGTGAGCAAATGAGAGAATGAGGAGGATGAGGGAAGAAGCGGTGGAGGTCTCACTGAAATTGCTTGCCCCGCCATTTATCTGGCAGGACAGATGAATCACGAAAAGCCTCGGTCAGTATAGTCAATCGTCCGGTTGAGATTCGAACTTGACCACCTTCTGAATACAAGACAGAAGCATTTGAACCAACTTGTTCAGTAGCTCGAGTGAAGGAAACAAGAAATATATACAGGTTTTAATGACGTCGTTCATGGACGAAGGAGATGGCAGTAAAACGAGCGGCGAGGCAGAGTGGTCTGAGGCTTGGGGAGTTGAGGACTTGAGGTGTTAGAATACAGAGATCCATTAAAAGTTAGGAAATTAGTTACTGCAGATTTATCAGCAAAGTTTATGTACGTTTACGAGAAGTTTGTATAGCTGGTACACAAGAAGACTGTGTAACAACGAAAGAATTCAGACATGTGTCAAGCCCTTTAACTCTTCTTGGTGTTAGACACTCGTCTACTTAGAGCAATAATTGAATGAAATATGTGGATTAGGCCTACTGATATTTTGAAAATGGATTATTTGCTCTATTCCAAACATCGCTTGAATCCACATTCATTTATTGCAGACAGAAATCTATTATTACAAAGGTCATCACCCTTCAAACATCACACAGCACTGATAGAAGAACTTTACTTTTATTCGTTAAATATTTTACGTCCTGAAAATAACAATTACAGTGACAAAAAGTTCGCGAACTCTCCACAGTTTGCATGCCGTGGCAGCTGTTGACAGAAACCTAGACAAACAGTAACCAAGTTTGGTATTTGTAAGTACTGGAAAGGCTGCATGAAAAAGTTAGTCGGAAACGACCCGAAATTTGTGCCAACAACTCATGGATCTTGCATCACCATAATACACCTGCTCACACGGCACTGTGAGGTGGATTTTAGATAGTAAACAAATAACTGTGCTGGAGCACCCTCCCTAGTCACCGGATCTAGCACCCATCGACATTTTTTTGTTCACGAAGATAAAGGGAATATTAAAAAGAAGACATTTTGATGACATTCATGAGATCAGGACTAATACGACGGCAGTTCTGAAGGCCATTCAACAAAACAAGTTCCAAAATTGTTAGGAAAGGTGGACAAGGTGCTGACATTGGTGCATAGCTTCCCAAGATGAGCATTTTGATATTCAGTGATATTCAGCAATGAGGTATGTAGTACTTTTAACGCGACGAGTTCGCGAACTTTTTGTCAGACCACGTACACTTTAAATTACAGTAAATATGCGAAATGCCATTACTATCAGTTCATCCCAGTAAAATATAATAAATCCTAAGCACAGAAGAAAGAGTGATGAAGTGACAAGAGATTGGAGAAAACTGCATAATAAGGAACTTCATAACGTCTACTTGTCTCCAGGTATAATTAGAATGATCAAGTCAAGGAGGATGAGGTGGGCAAGTCATGTAGCACGAATGGGGGAGACGAGGAATGCATACAGGATATTGGTGAGAAAGCTAGAAGGAAAGAGGCCACTAGGAAAACCAAGAAGTAGGTTGGTGGACAATATTAGAATGGTTCTTAGAGAGATAGGATGGGATGGTATGGATTGGATAGATTTGGCTCAGAATAGGGACCAGTGGAGTGCTCTTGTGAACATGGTGATGAACATTCGGGTTCCATAAAAGCTGGGAAATTCTTGAGTAGCTGCAGAATTGGCGGCTCCTCCAGGAGGGCTCAACTCCATGAGTAAGTAAGTAAGTAAGCACAGAAGAAAGAAGTTTTTATTTTCACATTGTTTATAAAGTTCCTTAAAGATGTATGTAGAATATTAATTAAATACGCACGTGTTTACAAGCATTAAGAAAGAGTTTATGTAACGCATGTGATAAACTGTGCATTCCGTAAATCCAATAATACCTTTTAAAGAAACCCCGGCTGCAGGACGATCAGCTAAATTATACTGTGGCAGTGGAGAAAAATCCCATGGTTCGACTCCCTCCACACCTCCCTCGACGAGCTGTCACATCTCCCCATTTAGTACACTTCCCTACTTTCCACTGCCCTCTCAGTTAATAGTGAACGGTGATGATCGCCACGTGGCACCTCTGCTAGCGGCGGGCAGGCGCTTTGGGCTACGTCGCAGGACAGACAGAAGGTGGTGGGTGCAAACACAGCAGGCAGAGTGCATGGTCACCTCAATCATCGGGTGTCTTACGGTGGCAGAGGATAATTAAACTATACAGTTTATAAAGCGTCGTTAAACAAATCAAGAAACAAACTGAATTCAATGGACACCGAGGCGAACCGTGACATAGCGTAAGTGGTTAGCCGTCGGCGTCTCTGGTTCATTCCCAAAGCAAGTCATGTGGGATTTATGGTGGGTAAAATGGCACTGGGGAGGCCTTTGTTCGATTAATTCGGTTTCCCTGCCAATTCCCATTCCAGCAACTGCTCCACATTTATTAATATTTCGATCATCGACTGAGAGTATCGTGAAATAATCAGCTTGAAAAAACACAGAGGTAAACTGTAGCTTGTCTGCGAGCGCTTCGTGAAGGAACCTGGAACATCGCTTCCGGTCCCCTCACTGCCTTGTTGATTGTCCTGTACAAGAGCAGTTGTGTGAGAAGTAGGCTGTGGAGTGTCGACAAGCGCTCAGAACCTTTGCTTGCGTTGATAGTGACCAGTACCTTGCTGCCATTGACTGAAGTGCTCTGTCGTACAGAAACGTTTCCTTTAAATAAAAAATGTGCCTTTATATTGCTGGATGGGGCCATTCCTAAGTGACCGAGGGGCGGGCGGGAAGCCTTAAGGAAATATCACATTCCTAAAAAATTACATACCTACAAATTATTCACGCAGTAAAGGCAAAGTTGTCCCTATGCTTAATTAACTAAGCATTATGACATGAAGATATACGGGGGAGCGGAGGTATAACTCCACCATTCTTGACCTCAGTACTAGACGGATTATGATCATGTTTTATGTGTAGCCTACACTGAACGACACATATAAAATACTACTGATAATAAATTATAATTACGATATATTGAACTCTGACGTCCTCAGCTTACGCGTACTCGATGAATTCATTTCTGAATGCCCAGCGAAGACTGTAATTGCGAGAAGCAGGAAAAACTACGTTTTCGTCAAATAGACACACATGGACACACAGACAGAGAGGCAGCAAGGTGATCTCATAGACCTCCTTCTATTTTTCGAAATAAGGAAAGTAGGCCAAGATGTATTTATTTAGTCTAAAATCTTTACTTATTTTCCACAACAGAACTATAATGTGCCGCTACATATTAGAGAAATGGTAGTGGAAAAAAGACGAGCATGCAGAAGGTGGAAGGCCCTGGTCCTACCAACAGTCATCTTTAATAGTATACTCCGATTGTGCTACTACCTTATTCAGTGGAAATTTGAACAGATAATTATGATCCCCAAACCGGGGAAACCAGAAACAGAGACAACATCATACAGACCTATTAGTCTCCTGCCTATAGTATCCAAACTGTTTGGGAGACTCCTTCTAAACAAAATTAAACCTTCAGTAGCATTGTCAACCATAATTCCTAATCACCAATTTGGATTTAGGTAAAGGCACGCAACAGTGCAACAATGCCACAGAATAGCGCATTATATCATGGAAGCTATGGATGACAAAAAGATTTGTACTGCAGCATTTTTAGATATAGAACAAGCATTCGACAAGGTCTGGCACAAAGGCCTCCTCTATAAAAGCAAGAAAAGATTACAGAGTCAAATATTCTTGCTGCTGAAATCGTACTTAACGGAAAGACACTTCCAAATTAGAATAAATAACGATGTATCAAACGTCCATAACATAAAATCCGGAGTGCCTCAGGGAAGCATCTTAGGGCCGTTCCTCCATTTGCTCTACACCGCTGACCTACCAACTACAGACCACACTGTTTTGGCCACTTTTGCATATGATACAGCAATACTCTCAGAAAATCAAGAGCCTCTGATAGCCTCTGTAGATTTACAGAGACACACAAATCTTCTACAGCGGTGGTTCCAAAAATGGCGCATAAAAACTAGTAATGACAAATCAGCACAAATTACTTTCACCACTCGACGAATTAGCTGCCCGCAAGTAACAATCAACAATTCTATTATACCAACCAAATCCGAAGTAAAATATCTAGGACTTCACTTAGATCACAAACTAACATGGCAAACACACATAAAAATGAAACGACAATAATTAACGTTAAAAGCGAGAAGAGATGTACTGGCTTACTGGAAAGCATTCACAGCTGTCTCTGGAAAATAAAGTCCTATTATGTAAAGCAGTTATTGAGCCCATCTGGACCTACGACATTGAGCTGTGGGGATGCGCTAAACCATCCAATACCAAAATATTACAAACGTTTCAATCGAAAACCTTACGAGGTATAACAGGAGCACCATGGTACGTATCAAATAAAACCATCCACGAAGACCTCAACATACCTTCCATAACGGATGAGATCAAAGAACAAGCAAACAAATACCAAAACCGGATTACAGGCCATGAGAACCAGCTAATCGATGAGCTATCGATCCCACAGGCTAATGCAAGAAGACTGAAGAAAAAGTGGTCAGAAGACTTAAGAAATTAAATGGATGAGAACTGCCGCTGGGCAGTTACCGCCTTCAAGACATAAGATATATCACATTTACTTGTTACTTCCTTTACGGTTAAGTAGATTGTAAATTGGCAAAATTGTCAAAATAAATAAAAAAAATTATTTTCCTTCCTTATATAATTTCTATACCACTCTTAGCTTACCGGTTCCTCGGTTTATCCCTATTTCCCACAGTTTATTACGGAGAACAGAATAAAATGCTCCTTTCAAATCCACAAACAAGAGGTGTGTTCCCCAGTTGTACCCTTTGTGTCTCTCTACTATTCGCCGAATAATGAAACACTAGAATTGTGTGAGTAATGATTTTTGTATGGATATCAATATCTGAATTATTCTTCCAATTTTTCTTGCTATAATTTCAGCATTTATTTTGTGAACTGTATGTAAAAAGCTTGTTCCCCTGTAATTATCGCAATATGTTCTGTCTCCTTCCTTAAGTATGTGTATCACAAAAGCTATGTTCAGTTCTTCAGGCATATATTCATACTTTTCGAAGAAACAAAATTCTACAATGAAGAAACAAATTTGCATGTTTCATAAGCTCAAAATCTAGTGCATCGTGCCCAGTAGACTTTCGCGTTTTACTGGTTTGCAATGCCTCGTTAAGTTCTTCAATAGTGAGTGAGTCACAATTTCCACTGCCGTACAATTGACGTTATATTCATTAATTTCACCATTTCCTTACAATATCCTGCCCATTAGTTTCCTCTTATAGGATTAAATCGAATTTTATCTTTGTCTGTTTTCTGTAATTCGTTCAATATTTTGTAAGCCCTTTCCTGATGTCAATGAACATAATCTTCCAATTACAGTAATCGATACTACAGTATTTTTGTTTTCCTCGTTTCCTTTTTGGCTATACTGTTGTTCTCTTCACATATTATCTTCTAGTTTCTAGGGGACATAGCTGCAGGAATTTCAGATAAGCCTGGTTTGCTCGCATATTAAGTTAGAAATTTCCTCATCNTTATTACGGAGAACAGAATAAAATGCTCCTTTCAAATCCACAAACAAGAGGTGTGTTCCCCAGTTGTACCCTTTGTGTCTCTCTACTATTCGCCGAATAATGAAACACTAGAATTGTGTGAGTAATGATTTTTGTATGGATATCAATATCTGAATTATTCTTCCAATTTTTCTTGCTATAATTTCAGCATTTATTTTGTGAACTGTATGTAAAAAGCTTGTTCCCCTGTAATTATCGCAATATGTTCTATCTCCTTTCTTAAGTAGGTGTATCACAAAAGCTATGTTCAGTTCTTCAGGCATATATTCATCCGTTTCCTGTAACCTATAGTTCATTTTTCCCGATATTTCGGCCTGTGTACCTCTATTTTATTTAAAATAACTGCAGTTTTAACAATCCTATTTTTTAAAAGAATCCCAGCAAAGCAAGTTTTCCATGGCCACGTTTTGGGCCTTGCTCAGTAGCGGAGATGCCATTTCTCTGTTGCATTTTCTGGGTGGTCCGTGCGAAGTGGATATAAAGAAGGGTTCAGTTGAGAAGAATGGAGTCGAGTTTCTAGATGCCAGCCTGCCAGGATATGAGCTTGAAAGCAGAGGAATTGAACTGAGTAGAAAAAGAATGGCAAGTATAGAATTAGGCTGTAAAAAAACTTCATATTTGATCTGAAGTGACAGTGAGTCATCTCTGAAAATGCCTCTCCGGAAGTCAAATTCCTGCAGTTTTTCTACTGTTGTACACAGCCAACCCAAGCTGAAGCCAGCCACGGCGCATCAATCTTTTACCTGCCTTTGTATAGGGTCCCGACTACAGAGCCTGTCACCACGACAGGATGAAAATCACGAGGGCTGCTCTATTTTCATGGGCGAATGAGCTTGTGGGGAGGCATGGATTTCTCCGCATTCATACAAAAAGTCTGCGTACTCAAGAAACCCCGTTCCCTTAATGTCAAATTTGCCACTTCAGGATTCCTTCTTAGAAAAACGACTCCTGGTTTTCAGGTCTGAAGTGTACAAAGGCCTGCCTCGTCAGCACTAAACACCTTGTCCGCCCCTCATACGTCGTCTGCTTAAAATCCTCGTGTAGAATTTGAAAGAATCTGAGCCCTAGGGCTCTTGCAAAAGAGGTTCCAGTAGGCTTCCGGGGGGAGAGGATATGAATCCGTGGTATGGTTTCTCAGAGAGCTACACATGTAGTCTTCATCAACACTTTGTTTCGTTTGCAGAAATAGGCTCATGATTAATTAATTTTTGGCATCCGGTATGTCAGTGTCCAATCTTGCAAGACGAAGTTCTTTATTCCATTAGCAACAGGTCCCCAACTAGTTCTTCCTTCAATTCTTCGGGAAACACTGATTTTCTACGAAGAGGAATTTTTACAGTTTCTCTAGGAAACATGTCTGCTTTCATAGAGTTCGGAAAGTAACCTGAGGCGCATAGAACAGGTCTGAGGCTTTCAGTGATCCAATCTGGTAGAGCAGTTGAACTCTAATTGCTTCTGTCATGTTACTAGGAGCCGTTAGTTTCCTACTTATTTTCTTTGTGCTTCAGTTTACCAAGACCGTCTCTGTGGTCTAGTGGTCAGAGTTCGATTCCCGGCTCAACAAGATTTTTTCTGAGAAGTAGTGGGTCTGGAACGGTGTCCACTCAGCCTCGTGATGATAATTAAGGAGCTATTTCAAGCAAATAGCGGCTCCGGTCTAGGAAACCAAAATTAATGGCCGTGGGGATTCGTTGAGCTGACCACGCGACACCCTCTAACCGCTAAAGTTGGCAATTCAATTCGCCGACAAGCGGCGGTCGCTCGGTCGGTATAGTTCGCTTGCCGACTGAAGTCACGGAGTTCTCATGACAGTAAGCCTATGTGAAGCAAAATACTTGTATCTCGCTGTAAATCTGTTTGTTTCATTTTGTTATTTGAAATGAGTGTAATTTCGTACGTCAAGAAAGATTATTGCTGGGAATAAATAATGAATCGTTACTTGCCGGAGGAGAAGTGAGTGACCTGAGGAACCCCTGCATTCAGTTTGTTCCTGACTACGACGGTAGCCAGCGGATTAACAGTTGCCTACCTAAACAGACCCTAGCCCCGTGAGATATGTTGGAATGAAACAATATATCCTTTAAATTAGGTTACATACCGTGCTTTCTTCACGCCGGGAAATATACTGAATTTAAAAGTATTATAACCAGGACACAGAAATTTATACTTTAACTATTAAGTGCAGCCTTATTATTTGCAATATTATAGATATGCATTATCTTCCAGACATTTAGATTAATGTGAAACACACTTCCATATTTCCAGTTTACGTGTGCATGTGATGGGTGATACGAGACTAATGGAAATTTCGTTTAAGCTAAGCAGCCACTCTGGAACGAATATGAAAATGGCAAATGGGTAATATTTATATTTCCTCTTCTCGACCGCTGGCCTAATCAAGAACATGCATAGATATTGCGCATATTGCTTTGTACTGTTGTCAGTACCATGGCAGTTAAAGCAATGAGTAAGTATTGCGGTAGAGTGACAGTTGAAGAACATTTCAAGACAATGGGCTCTAGAAATTGCAGACGAATGTCAGGGTCGGGACCAGTGGCGAGCAATCGTAAAAGAGGAGAAGGTTCAGCACGGAGCGTAGCGCCCCCGAAACAAGAAGACATTTTGAAGTGATTCAGACTCTCGTTCCCGGTCGTCTTGAATTTCGTGTTGAGTATTATCCCATGTCTGAAGCTGCAGCTACAGCACAGAGCACAATTACATTGACACAGGAAGTCCCTCCCCTCTGCGGTAATTGGCATAGAACGTAAAATGCTCAAGCCACAACTGTCCGTTCTGTAATTCTCTGCAATTCATGGCTGTAACAAAATTAATCTTGGTACACTTATGCCGCTCAAATCCTAGGAAATCCTGCGCGGAACTCGTTGTAAAAACGCCGTTTGTCGGGTTCTAAAGTACAAAGAAAAGTACATATTAGTTTCGGAAGCCGGGATAACGCAGTCAGTACAGCGACTGGCTACAGGCTGGACGGCAGAGGGGTTGAGTTCGAGTCCCAATAAGGGCATGATTTTTCCTTTCTCCGCTTCATTCAGACTGGTTCTGGGGCCCACACGACCTCCTATCCAGTGAGCACCTGGAGGTCTTTCCCTGGAGATAAGGCTACCGGGTCGTGAAGCTGACCACTCACCTCCAACTATTGCCGAGCCCAAGAATACGTGGATCTACACATCCAGTTCCCCATACGTCTTCATGACGTAGTACTTAATTAGTTATGCACAGCGAAAACTTTAGTTTCGCCTGTCTTTCTGCCAGCCTGTCCTCAAGTAACGAGATTGAATGTATGCGACCAGTTTTCCTCAGGTGCGTAAGTCCATTTGATTGTCTGTAATGACCACATTATTGAAAGAAAGATATCTCCAATAACATTTAATGTTGCGTGCAGAAAATGCACAAAGCTTACCGATTTAGAGAATATCAGAAGTACAAAAACAAAGTCTATTAAGTCTGCATCATCGAGAAATCTCTCCCTCTATTTCAGACATAACTTCAACCAGCTGCGGGCATGGAAATGGCTAAATGTACTGTTTGGAATCCATCAACACGTCCTTTTATCCAGAAAAGCGACCCAAAATTAAGACAGGAAATATTGTACTACAAGCTTATGCATGGGACTTTGATTTTATTTCATCAACAAATTATAGAACAGTTACGTTGGTAAGACTGACGTCATGCATAATACATTGCGTAACATTGCTACTGATAGCTGTAAGACATCACGTCACAGGATTCCTCTTGTCGTGACAACACTGATTTGTCCTTAAGAGAGAATGGCTCTAAGTGTCTTGTGAAGGTATTATCAAACAAATTCTACAATGTCCAATAGGAAGAACAGCTCCTATATATTGTTTTTGTATTCTGCTGTAACCTTTGCCTTCGGGAAGGAAAGCAAACGGTAAGAGGATCAAGTCTTGCAAAGTCCTCTTCCATTCTCTGTATCTGGCATACATGGATCAATGCAAGGAAAAGGAAATATCTTTTCTTTTCCATGTATATGCTAACTTCCGTGAACTCAACAAAACATGTGTTACTAACACTGTCTTGTCTGGTGTTATAGAAATAAACAGGCCTTTTCAGAAGAAGCATAGCAGCTCCTGCCTTCCATGTGCTGTCAGTACTGACAGACGGAAAAGGATGCAGATATGCTGATAACACATACTGTACAAGCAGGGGACCCAGGTTTTGAAACAGCACTGTGTTCCCTAAAAGACGTATAACTTGTTTATCCACTTCGTGACTTCCCTCTTTCGAAAAACACTGTGCTACCTTATGGGGCCAAACACACACTCTCCTAATAATATTGTCATGAGTTTATGTGACTCTGTGACTAATAACAACAGGTTTCGAATTGGATGACTGGATTTATTAACACCTTTTACAATCTCTCTTAATCGTAACCAATTACAACAACTCACGATCAGTCTTCAGCCGAACTTTTCTTCTTTTAATGCCGAGGACTCCCTCCAATCTCATTCTCGTTCTACGACTGACTTGATTCGGTTCTGCACCAATTACAAAGTCTCGAGGTGGGCCCAGAGAGAACACATCCGTTGCCCAGCAATAGATATAAGCGAACCACATAGAAACGCCTCTTTCTCTATTGTTGTACGTAGGCGAGTCAAATGAAAACCTTAAATATTTTTTTGAGTATTATTTATTGTGCATAAGTGGTACAAAGCTGTATCACTTTTCAACATAATCTTCCCCACGCTCAATGCAAGTCCTCCAGCGCTTACAAAGTGCGTGAATTCCTTTAGAAAAAAAATTCTTTTGGTAGTCCGCGCAACCACTCATGCACCGCGTGGCGTACCTCTAATGTTTAAACTTGCTGCAGTGTCATTCAATGTCACTCGGCGGTTTTCCCTCACTATGGCTTCAACTGTTGCAGTGTTCTCTGGAGTCACAACTCGACGTGCCTGACCCAGACGAGGAGCATCTTCCACTGAAGTCACACAATTTACAAACTTCCTACTCCATTCGTACACTTTCCGATGTGATAAACATGCATCACCATACTGAAACTTCATTCTTCGATAAATTTCAATAGGTTTCACACCTTCACTACACAAAAACCGAATAACAGAACGCTGTTCTTCCCTGGTGCAAGTCTCAAGTTGGGGAGCCATCTTTACTGGTGCTGTGACGGTGTTCGTGCATCTGCACTATGCTGCAACCTACAGGCCATTCTGCACGCTGTTTGTAGCACGCTTACCAACTTACAGGATAATGGGGCGAAATTTCGATTTTTTATTACAAATTTAAAGTTTTCACTTGACTCACCCTCGTATTTACAATGCGTTGCATAACAACGGAAATCATCCGACTGTTGCCTGGGTATTCGTTACCGCGGGAATGCGGACACCGAGTCGTTGCCCAGCAGTGGGTATAAATGTCACAGTATTGATCTTATGCATAAGGCAATATGTTCAGGATTCCACTCTGGTCATCACCGCTCAGCTTCCAAATTACCGGCCCGACAGACGAACCTGTTCCGGCAGTGCAGCCACTAGAAGCGGATCTGTGTCATAACATATATATTATTAGAAGAAGTTCTGGGAAGAACTAATCGTCTAGTTTACATTTATTGCAATTTCAGTATCTGATACGAGAAGTAGAAAGAAGACTTTAGTACGTACGCATAATGAAGTCAATAAAACAGCACAATTTGAGAGGCTTCAGTGTTGGTATTAGTGATGGGAAGGATTTATGATGTATGCCGTTGAGTTGACCTCACACGGCGTGACACATAAATACCAAGTTTTATGACGATCGGTTCAGGAATTCAAGTAATATTAAGGGTATTACCTAAAAAATTTGGGGCACGCGGTGGCGTAGTTGGTTGAGGCACTATGCTACAAGCCGAATGTCGCTGGTTCGAGTCCCGATGAGGTGGATTTTTTCAATTGACATAATTCTTCCAGCCACACTACGGCCCTAGGGTAGACTTAGCCTCTAGCAGAAATGAGTACCAAGAATCTTCCTGGGGGTAAAGGGCGGCCGGCGCATAAGGCTGACAACCTTACCGCCGTCTGTGAGCCAATTGTCTAGATAATGTGGGATCCTCAACGTCTCACAAACCTATGGGCCTCCATTGACTGTTACAGGGATAGCCGTTACATTTTACCTCAACAATTTGAGAAGTTGCAATGTCGGTATTACTAATGAGAAGGATTTATTATTATTTTTATTTTTACTATTATTTTACCGCACGTCACTGAGATGACCTCAGTGCCGTGATGTATACGTACCTATTTTCATGACTATTCGTACAGGCTTTCAAGCAATGTTAAGGGTCTCTCTCGGAAATTTGAGAGGCTACAATGTTGGTATTACTAATGGAAGGGATTTATGATGTAGACCATTGAAATTACCTCATGTGGCATGATGGTGTGGCGTATTCGATCAACGAGTTGCCAGGCGGAGCTCTGTAAACACGATACGGGCCCGCAACAGTAGAGCAAGCTGTGTTTTCCGTGTGTCCGGCAGTTTGCGTAGAATCGGTGACGTCACACATCAAAAGTAGGTGGCCATTACGTGACATGATTCCTGCGTGTCTGTCAGTTGCGCCTGTGCGGCGACGTCACACAGCAACAATGGGTAAGGTTCACGTGATATGTGTTTACTGTTGGTCGATGTCTGTACCTCAGTTATAAAAGTGAGTGGAATTCCTAAGCTGGCAGAGTTCGGTAGAGGGTAGTAGAGAGAGAAATAGTAGCGGCAGAATCACGCGAACGGAATGAAGTTGAGAGCCCAGGAGGCTTCGGCAGCTGAGAGTACAAGGACGAGAATGGAGCGTGAATTGTGAAGATTAATTGAGTACAGATCAGGATAGTGGAGTACAGAGTGATTGAAGACGAAATAATGAGAACGCTGCATGGTGATTTGAGGAGCTAGTTTCTGTGTTGAGATCCATTACTAGGAAACGACTAGTGGAAACACGGAATCCTAGTGCGCGCGCAACGGTGAAATTTAAAATATGTAAATCGACGATAGCGCTGCATTTAAGTTTGATTAAGAGAATCTGTAACCAAAGTGCCAATAAATCCAATCATCCGAACTAGAACCCGTCTTTCTCTTCAAGCTTATCACCCTGCACGTGACAATACGTGGTATACATAAAAAGTTTCTTGAAGCTTGGTGCAGGAGTTCAAACAATATGAAGGTTTTACTTAAAAATTCTGAGAGGTTGAAATGTTGGTATTATTGGTGGGAGAGATTTATGAAATACGCCGTTCAAATTGAATTAAGTGGCATGATAAACGCACCAAGTTCCATGACGATGGGTTCAGGCATTTAAGTGACATTTACGTTTATTACCGCAACAACTTGAGGAGTGAGGTGAGATTTATGACTTCGTGTGGCATGATACGCACACCAAGTTTCATGAACATTTGTACTGGTGTTCAAGCAATATTAAAGTTCAGCTTCAGAAATTTGTGGGACTGTAGTATTGGTATTACTGATGGGATTGGTTTATGAATTACACAGTTGAGATTGGTTGAGGAGCCCTGATGTACATATCAAGTTTCGTAAAGGTTGTTTCAGCCATTCAGAAGTCAATTGTGAGATACAAATACTACACACACACACACGAACAGAGAAGTGTTCTCGTAAGCCTACTTTTATTTTCTGAAGGTAAGGAAAGTAGGCTAAAAACATATAGAATACAAAGAGCACAATAGGGAATGATGGCACAGCTTCAATTTTGTAAAGTTTTGGCGATATTAACACTTTTGTATGGAGCAGAGGCATAAGTGGAACAGATAGACAGAAGTACTCAGAATGCAGAGAAGAAATTTTAGGAACAGTTACAGAATACACAAGAATATATACAAACAAAACAAAAAAAAATTAGAAATCGGTAAACAAATAAATATAGATATGATTAATTAAAAATATATGGATAAAAAGTAATGTGTAAGGGTCGTGTATAAAGGATGGAAGACGAAAGGTTTTAAATAGGAGCCCCGAAGAATAAAAAAAAAAGGTGGGACTCAGGACTATAGAGAAACAGATGGAGAAGCCGGAAAAGCGACAATGCAATAATCTGTAGAAGAAGAAGAAGAAGAAGAAGAAGAAGAAGACCCTGCAACTGTCTTACATCTAGGCGTATGAATTGCTTGTCCGAATTTGAATGCAGACTCCAGGAAAACATGGGCTATACTTCCAAGGACGTCACCCACTAAGTAGTGTAGATTTACACAACGCATCTTGTGTAGTTAAGTTTCTTCTGCAAGGTTACAGGAGTAGCCATTTATAAGATGATTATACGTATATTACATTTGTTTTAAACATAGTTCATTCCTTTACTAGATTATCACCGCCTTGCTCCCTAACGGAAGAGGCTTTAGCCATTGGTGGTGTTGGCTCACTTTTAGACAATCCAGTAAGCTGCAAAAGATTTTAAACGCTTTATAACCTGTTTTATTATTGCATTCACTGAGCATGCAGCTTCAAACTGTAAAGTTTCTGAGTTGTATTTCAGAAGTGCCCGCTTTGAATCGCGTTCGGTATAAAGTACATACATATTTTTGTTATTTTCCCCAGTTACTCCACAGAAATTCTAGAATAATGACCTAAATTACGTAAAAACTGCTTCCCTTCATATCCCATACAAGTTATTATTTCACAGTAACATTAAAGACTGTAAACTACAAAAAGTATTTTAATTTAGAATCGGAATTACTGCTGATGCTGCTTCCGTGAAGAGTAAAAGTGGATTAGATCTCTGAAGTAAGAAACGAAATGTTGTCTTGAACGGTTATCCCGAAAAGAGAGTAGGTTGGCTTGCGAATGAAAACGTTCAAGCTATAGATATTTTGAAGACTTCGGTTTTCAGAATTCGTGCTGAAGGGTCACGAAGTCCACTGGTCATCATCCACAAAGAAGAAGGAAATGAAATCAAGTAGAGTGAACAACAGGGAAGTGAAGTATAGTCAGGAGTTGGCCACGGACAGAGAGTTCAGGACTTCCATTCTAGAAATCAAAAACCAACGCCCTATCCTGACTCACAGAGTTAAATAATGACCCCGACCTTCCGAGGATTAAGAGGTCCACACAGCAGCTCTCCTCAAAGAACTCGGCTTTGTTTAATAGGGAGAAGAAAGCAAAGCTAGTTTGACTGAAAGAGAAGACATTATCTTGGCATCGTAAAACCTTCGCCCGAATTGAAACATTCACGGAATCAAAAAAAGAACACTGTGTGCACACACGAATAGTGGGTCACACCGTGGAGAAAGAATGGAAAAATGAGACAACACAAAGGCAAGGTTTTCTGGCAAGTATCTCTCCTGGTTTGAAGTAACTAACTGGGCATGGGCTAAGCTTTGCATTGCTTTTTGCCGGAAACAAAAAATGACTTGTGTCGATAGTGAAGCTTGTGTTTTTGTGCCGAAGGAACATTGCTGATACCCACTATGAAATGGAAGGCGATTTGTATTAGAAGTGCTAAGACACTTCTTGCTAATCTCCCACCTGAATCCGTAACCGTTGTGGACAAAACATCTTAGTAAACAGGAAAACAGGAATGTTACCTAATGAATCGCTCAGTAAAGGAAATGTGTCAGAGAAAATTACATCATGCTCTTTCGAAGAAGAACTATTGAAGGAAGATTTAATTACTTTCAATACATACATAAGTTCGACAAAATACTTAAGAAGAAAAGGCTGCGGTTCTTCGGTTGAGTGCACATCACCGCAAACCGATTCGTACTGAACTGAATCGAACTAAAGTAATTTATTTAAAACTTCCGAAATGGAATAATTCATGAAGGGCTTAAAACTGTAAACATAGATACTTGAAACGAAGGCCATGCCATAGCTCAAGCGGTTACCCTTGGCTTCTCACCGTGGCGGCCCTGGTTCGATCCCGGGGTCTGGCCAAGTGGGATTTGTGGTGGACAAAGTGGCGCTGGAGCGGGTTTTCTCCAAGTACTTTGGTTTCCCCTTCCAATCTTCATTCCACCAAATTCTCCATCATCATAAACACCCGGGGCAGGCTACAATCAGGCCAATCAGTGGCCGTCGTGCCCAGTGGACCCAGTTGGGCTCCACCCTCTACTAAGCGGATTAAAGAAAGTTACTTGAAACGACAGAAATCCCAACGACGATACAGACGAAATTCAAGACAACATGGAGCTCATCGTCACCAATCTAAACGACGACAGTTCCTCCGTCTTATGACGATTAAGACTAGCGAGGAAACCGACTGCCACCACGACGAAGTTTGAATGTATGAGAATGATACGGAAACAAGGCCAGATTCATGTAGTACAAAGCCTGGAACAAGTATTCCATTACGGCGGTCTCCATCTTAATTCCGCTGCTAATGCACTGCTGCTTTGTTGCCTTGAGTAGAACAGTCTCTTCCTATTATCCACCATTTGGAGCATAAATCCTGATGAAATGTCAACGGGAACTTGTTGCGGCATTCCGCTATGTTCCTCTCTTCTATGCTACAGCTCTTCAGGGACCTCTGAAGCCGGCATTTCTATGAATATGCATGCTCTGATCTTGATACGCTCTGTAAAGACATCTATATGTATACATATTAAACTTGATACGACAAGAAGACGCACTAACTGATGCTGCTCTCTGGAGGTCCGCCATGAAAGGCGGCAAAGGTGGAAAATCTAATACAGATGTGACAGACCTACCATGACAATGATTGGCGCTCTCTTCTCGCAGTTTCTTGCCCGTGCCTCTTACAGAAACCACATTGCACGTGTGGTGGCACAGGCTGCTTTTCCTTGCCTATGTAAGATTTAAATTTTGACAATAAACTTAAAAGAAGTCACATATTAGGTATGTATATTATTCGCGAGAATTACTTTTGTATATTCTTCTACTAACAAAACGACAGATCATTATGTGAATTTATTAAACAAATGGCTGATTACGCCGGTCACGGTAGTCGAGCGGTCTAAGGCATATACTGTCTTCGCTCGCTTGGAAACCGGGATCGTGGGTTCGAATCCCACTCTGGGCATGGATGTTTAGTTTGTTTGTGTGCGTTTTTCTGTGTTTGTATACAGGTAGAGGACCTAAGGAGCAAAATTTGAATGCATCGAT